>NC_091817.1:51500624-51503124 GCF_041296235.1 Equus asinus | reverse complement strand
CTAACCCTAACCCTAACCCTAACCCTAACCCTAACCCTAACCCTAACCCTAACCCTAACCCTAACCCTAACCCTAACCCTAACCCTAACCCTAACCTAACCCTAACCCTAACCCTAACCCTAACCCTAACCCTAACCCTAACCCTAACCCTAACCCTAACCCTAACCCTAACCCTAACCCTAACCCTAACCCTAACCCTAACCTAACCCTAACCCTAACCCTAACCCTAACCTAACCCTAACCCTAACCCTAACCCTAACCCTAACCCTAACCCTAACCCTAACCCTAACCCTAACCCTAACCCTAACCCTAACCCTAACCCTAACCCTAACCCTAACCCTAACCCTAACCCTAACCCTAACCCTAACCCTAACCCTAACCCTAACCCTAACCCTAACCCTAACCCTAACCCTAACCCTAACCCTAACCTAACCCTAACCCTAACCCTAACCCTAACCCTAACCCTAACCCTAACCCTAACCCTAACCCTAACCCTAACCCTAACCCTAACCCTAACCCTAACCCTAACCCTAACCCTAACCCTAACCCTAACCCTAACCCTAACCCTAACCCTAACCCTAACCCTAACCCTAACCCTAACCCTAACCTAACCCTAACCCTAACCCTAACCCTAACCCTAACCCTAACCCTAACCCTAACCCTAACCCTAACCCTAACCCTAACCCTAACCCTAACCCTAACCCTAACCCTAACCCTAACCCTAACCCTAACCCTAACCCTAACCCTAACCCTAACCCTAACCCTAACCCTAACCCTAACCCTAACCCTAACCCTAACCCTAACCCTAACCCTAACCCTAACCCTAAACCCTAACCCTAACCCTAACCCTAACCCTAACCCTAACCCTAACCCTAACCCTAACCCTAACCCTAACCCTACCCTAACCCTAACCCTAACCCTAACCCTAACCCTAACCCTAACCCTAACCCTAACCCTAACCCTAACCCTAACCCTAACCCTAACCCTAACCCTAACCCTAACCCTAACCCTAACCCTAACCCTAACCCTAACCCTAACCCTAACCCTAACCCTAACCCTAACCCTAACCCTAACCCTAACCCTAACCCTAACCCTAACCCTAACCCTAACCCTAACCCTAACCCTAACCCTAACCCTAACCCTAACCCTAACCCTAACCCTAACCCTAACCCTAACCCTAACCCTAACCCTAACCCTAACCCTAACCCTAACCCTAACCCTAACCCTAACCCTAACCCTAACCCTAACCCTAACCCTAACCCTAACCCTAACCCTAACCCTAACCCTAACCCTAACCCTAACCCTAACCCTAACCCTAACCCTAACCCTAACCCTAACCCTAACCCTAACCCTAACCCTAACCCTAACCCTAACCCTAACCCTAACCCTAACCCTAACCCTAACCCTAACCCTAACCCTAACCCTAACCCTAACCCTAACCCTAACCCTAACCCTAACCCTAACCCTAACCCTAACCCTAACCCTACCCTAACCCTAACCCTAACCCTAACCCTAACCCTAACCCTAACCCTAACCCTAACCCTAACCCTAACCCTAACCCTAACCCTAACCCTAACCCTAACCCTAACCCTAACCCTAACCCTAACCCTAACCCTAACCCTAACCCTAACCCTAACCCTAACCCTAACCCTAACCCTAACCCTAACCCTAACCCTAACCCTAACCCTAACCCTAACCCTAACCCTAACCCTAACCCTAACCCTAACCCTAACCCTAACCCTAACCCTAACCCTAACCCTAACCCTAACCCTAACCCTAACCCTAACCCTAACCCTAACCCTAACCCTAACCCTAACCCTAACCCTAACCCTAACCCTAACCCTAACCCTAACCCTAACCCTAACCCTAACCCTAACCCTAACCCTAACCCTAACCCTAACCCTAACCCTAACCCTAACCCTAACCCTAACCCTAACCCTAACCCTAACCCTAACCCTAACCCTAACCTAACCCTAACCCTAACCCTAACCCTAACCCTAACCCTAACCCTACCCTAACCCTAACCCTAACCCTAACCCTAACCCTAACCCTAACCCTAACCCTAACCCTAACCCTAACCCTAACCCTAACCCTAACCCTAACCCTAACCCTAACCCTAACCCTAACCCTAACCCTAACCCTAACCCTAACCCTAACCCTAACCCTAACCCTAACCCTAACCCTAACCCTAACCCTAACCCTAACCCTAACCCTAACCCTAACCCTAACCCTAACCCTAACCCTAACCCTAACCCTAACCCTAACCCTAACCCTAACCCTAACCCTAACCCTAACCCTAACCCTAACCCTAACCCTAACCCTAACCCTAACCCTAACCCTAACCCTAACCCTAACCCTAACCCTAACCCTAACCCTAACCCTAACCCTAACCCTAACCCTAACCCTAACCCTAACCCTAACCCTAACCCTAACCCTAACCCTAACCCTAACCCTAACCCTAACCCTAACCCTAACCCTAACCCTAACCCTAACCCTAACC
>NC_091817.1:51330624-51490624 GCF_041296235.1 Equus asinus | reverse complement strand
TGAAATAGACCTTCCAAAGGTCAATCGGAGATCATCCATCATACCTCTCGAGTCCCCGAAAGCCAAGAAACACGCCAACCAAAACACTTTTATTATGCCAACGGTTCCCGTTTTCATTCCTATCGTTTAGGGAGGTTTGGTGGCAGCAACGGCCGAAAGCAAAAGGAAACCTGAGGAAAGCGGCTCCATCCACCAGGGCTGTGTCTCATCCTTGCCGACGCAGGAGGGACGGGCTTCGTTCGTTCGTTCGCTGCGGCCCAAATTCCCGGGCCGCCCGAGGACCACTTGCACCGGCCCGAGGGAGGGAGCCCCGGCAGGCAGGATGCCTCCGGTGAAATGGCCAAGTCGACCGCGCGACCCACAACCCGCCTGACTGGGGGCGAGAAGGCGCATGGAGGAGGACTCCGTCCCCTAGTCGGCAGACTGCCCTGGGACAGGGACGTTCGCCAAAACCTCCCCAAGGCCGCTTTCCGTGACCGAGTCGGCCTCCCTGCCTGTACTCGTCCCGGCCCGAGAAACGAGACGCGGGGTGGATCGGGACCAGGCCACGCACCAGGCCGGCCGGCCCTGCATCCTCCCTCCCCCGACCTGACCTGACCTGGACGAACGCCTCCCCATCGCCCGCCCCCGCGAGGCTGATCCATCCAGCCGGTGAGGAGGCCGTTTGTCGGGCGCCACCTGCTGCCCTGCATCCTCTTATATAGTGTTCGAGGAGGTTGACCAGGTGGCCCGGCCGGGATTGGGGGGGGGAGCGGAGGGTGGGGGGCGGTGTCCCGGGAGGCAGGGGGCGGGGGGGTAGGAGTGGAGAGGGAAAGGTGGGCGTGGAGAATGCCGGGGGGCGGGGGGGGGGTCGGCGCGGGGCGGGGCGGGGCGGGAGCTGGGGATGGGGGAGGGGCGGGAGGCCGTCTGGACATGGAGGGTCGGAAGAGCGGTGGTGACAATGATTTTCATTATCATTTAGAAAGAAGAACGTGGACTTCTTTAGAGGAGTCCTTTGAATAGCTTCTCCATTTAGTTAACATACATCCAAATGGAGGTCGGGAAACTTGGGTCCTGTTAACATATGGATGGAAGTGGAAAGAACTATCGCGATGACCGTCCTTGTGTTTCTTTTATTTTTTCTTTCTTCCTGCTCCCCAAAGCCGCCCCCCCCCACCCCCGCCCCGTCCCGTCCCGTCACGTCCCGTCCCGTCCATAGTTGTAGGTTCCAGTGGTAGGTCTTTCGGGTTTCTGCTATGTGGGACGCCGCCTCAGCGTGGCTTGAAGGGCGATGCTGGGTCTGGGGCTGCGCCCAGGATCCGAACCGGTGAAAACCTGGGCCGTCGAAGCCAGGGGTTGGGGTGGGGGGCGCGTACTTGACCGCTCGTCCACGGGCTCGGCCCCCGGCCCTTGTTTTCTAGGGAGAGAGACAGAGAGACCCGATCCATTTTCTCTTGGCCTCTAAAGCGTGCGTGTGGTCGAAAGGCGACGGAGAGAGGGGTTCTGGTCCAGAAAGCCCTGACCGCGCCGCCGCGGGGATCGGTCGGTTCCGCCCGAACCATCCGAGTCGGAAAGGAATGGACAGCTTTCCTCCTTTGGGCCCCTGAGTTGGGACCGACAGGGGAAGAGGAACAGGCCTCTCTCCCTCACACCCTGGCCCCTTCCCCCAGGACGCCCTCCTTCTAGTCAGCCCGCCTCTGGCTTTTCCGCACACCGATGACCACTCGTCGGCATGGACCCACCTTCCTTGGGGGACACCACCACACGACTCTCCCACTCGTCTCCCTGCCTTTCGTTGGCGTCGCTGCCAAAGGCGAGGGGTAGGGGTGGTGGTGGCAGGGACGGCAGGGGCCCAGCGGCTCTCTTGCGGGTGAGGAAGTCTTGCTGGTTCTCCTAGGTCGGTGATCTTTCTCGATCTCCACACACATTCTTCGTTTGGGGAGACAAGAGACGCCCTCCGAGGAATCCCTATGGCCAGGGTCGATCACTTACTCGCTCACTGCCTCGGTCTCGGCTCGGCCTCTGTCCGTCTTGTCTCTCTCCCTCCCTCCCTCCCTCCCTCCTCGGTCTCTGTGTGTGGACGTCTAGGTGGAGGCGAGGCAGGGAGGCCACCCACCCACCCACCCACCTCGTGGTTTACCACACGCTCTACACGGAGGTAGAATTCCCATCCCACCGAATCCATCCTTTCCACGGGGCACAAGCCAGTGGCCTTCGGGAGTTTCTCCCCAAGGTGGCGCATCCGTCACGGCTATCTATTTCCAGAAGGTTTCCGTTTCCATCTCCTCCCTCCGAAAGAAAAAACGGCCCCACTCCCGGATCTGCCCCACCACGACCACCACCGCCGCCGCCATCTGCTGTCGCCCTCTAGGGTTGGACCGTTCTAGCTCTCTCCTCTGCGTGGAATCGCAACGTAGGTCGCCTTGGATGTCTGACACCTCTCACTTAGCAGAAGGTTTTGGAGGCTCAGGCTGGGCCACGCTTTGGCCCGGGTCAGTGTTCCGTTCCTCCGGACGGCTTCCTCGTTTTCCACGAGAAGGAGCCGTGAAGACGGAAAGGAAGGGCGGATGGATGGCTTTTCCCGTGCTACCGAGTCCCTCTCCCCTTTTCCCAAAAGCGTGAGGGGCGGTCGAGAGGATCGTCTCTGATGACAAAAGTCAGAGGCACCCCGGGTCAGACACCGTGCGAGGCGTTGGTGTGTTCTCGAGAGGAGAACACGTCCCCGTCAGCGTTTCCTGTCGTTCTCGTTCCGAAAGGATTCACAAGCCACCTCGTCTCCCTCAAGGTCTTAGGGCTCTCGTGCTCCGCAGCCGTCACGTGCCGTGGATCCTGGGCACCACCACGCCACCCCGCCCCCCCCCCGCCATAGCTGTCGATCGCTACGTGGCTCGCCTATGTTTGCCCAAAAGAGCAGTCCGATGGACAGCGTGGTGCTTTTCCCAGCAGGCAGGCAGGTGAGAGTCACCCCTCTAGAAGGTTTCCAAGCCCCGTTCCATTCTCAGAGGCAGCTCCTTTGGCCATCAAGGAGGCAGGCGATGGGGGTGGGGGTGGGGATGGGGATGGGGCCGGGGCCTCTGTTCCTCTGTCGCTGTAGAAATGATTGGGAAAGGAGGGACGATGGGCGTAGGTCGACCATCCTGGGCGGGGAGCTCTTTCTAGAAGAAGGAGCGAACGGCCTTCCCTGGGAAGGGAGGAAACCAGAGGAGGTCCCCCTCAGACCGACCTGGCACGAGAAGGACACTCTCTCTCTCTCTCCCTTTTCTTCCTGACTTGAAATCAGGAGACAAAACTCCCCTGCCAAAGGGGCCCTCCCGAAACGGGGAGTGAGGAAGACCTCCTTCTCTTCACGGCTGAAGTTCTCCCTGCCTTTCCTGGACGGGAAGGATAGCACCTACGCCCGCTGCCGTCGGCGACTTTTAGTCCCCCTGGAGAGGAAGAAATTCTTTCCCGTGGCCGAACCCTGGCGGTTCGTTCGTGCTGCAGAGGACGTGACTCTCTCTGACACACCCAGGAGCCTCCTCGCTCCGGTCAAGGAGAGGGAGTTCTGTTCTGTGGTTTAGAATGGTGCTTAAAAAGGGACATCGCTTACAAAGGGTCCTCGTCCCCCTTCCTAAACGGACGGCTCGGCTCGGAGGCATGAGATACGTTTCGCATCCTCCTCGTCGTCTTCACTCAAAGTTTTATTGGAGTTTTGAAGATTTTATTTTTTGTCTTTCCTTTTTCTCCCCAAAGCCCCCCGGTACATAGTTGTGTGTTCTTCATTGTGGGTCCTTCTAGTGGTGGTATGTGGGACGACGCCTCAGCGTGGCTTGATGAGCGGTGCCGTGTCTGAGCCCGGGATCCGAACTTTTGAAGCCCCGGGCCGCTGAAGCGGAGCGTGCGAACTCAACCGCTCGGCCACGGGGTCAGCCCCTTCTTCCTTTCCTTCCTTCCTTCCTTCCTTCCTTCCTTCCTTCCTTCCTTCCTTCCTAAGGAGGAGGAGGCAGGCGCTGTGTGAAGTCGCCAGTGAGTCTGTGGAAAGAGACGGAGGATTTCCCATGGGAAGCCAGGGCGGGGGGCACGGACCAATGTCGTGCGAACTTGAAGGTGAATGATCAAAAAACCCACACACACCTAGAGCAGCGGGTTGCCAGTTAGGAGTTTGCTTGCCGGGCCCATAACGCAGGGCTCATCGATGAGCCAAACCATCCGTGATCCTCAAGCAGTCTAGTAGGATTAGAGAAAGGAGGGGGCACTCTTTCTGCCCCAGACGAGGCAAGTTTCTCAGACAGCCACCCTGCCCCAACATCTTCCCTCCCTGCCTCCCGGCCCTTGGCGGACTGGACTGCGGCCTAAAGGTGGGGGAATTGAAGAAAGCCGTTCAATGGAAAAAAGCCCGAGGCCATGGGAGAGAGCTTCCTGCGCTTGAATGAAGCCCTGACACCAGGCCCGTCGGAATGAATGGGCCTGACCTCCCCTCCCCCCTCTCCCCTCCCAGGCTGGCGAGTCCCACCGACTCGACTCGGCAGTGGAAGGCTAGGGGTTTCCACCGAAATGGTGAACCGGCCCCCTTGTCCACAGGAAAACCAAGCACGGGTACAGCCTAGGCCGGATCTCGGGCCAAGTCGTCAGGGTGGCAAGATGATGGCGGATGAGAGGAAACTTGTTCTGGGACCGCCCCGCCCCCCCCATCGCCTCTCTGGCTGAGAAGAGGGCCGGGGAGCGGTGAGGGTCAGGGGAAGAGTGGGGGCGGGGCCGGGACAGGGACCACCGGGCAGTAGGACGGGAGTAGCCCTGAGGCCTGCCTGCCTGCCTGCTTCCTTCCCTGCCGGCGCAGGGCTGAGAGAGGCACGGGGCACGCTGGCTCCTGCCCCTCCACTCATTCGGGAAGCCTTCTGTTGTTGCTCCTGAGGTGCCGGCTGCGGTGACAGACAGAGCAAAACTCCTCTCTCTGTCTATTTCTTCAAAGGCCCGAGTCTGAGCTACGACAGATTCCCCTGTGGCTCGACCCGCAACCTCCCATCCTGCCAGACCAGACCCCTTGTCCAAAAACCTCCACTGGAGGAGCTCTTTCACCTGACCCGGAAAGGAAACACCAGCCCCGCCTCAGCCTCACACCCACCACCACCACCACCACCACCACCCCCCCCCCCGCCCCACTCTCCTCCGGACCCAGATACCTAACAGAGGGAACAAAAATCCAAAAATCCTGCTGCTCTCCTTCTACCGCCTCCACTTTAGAAGAGTCGGTCTCCCCCGAACACCTCAGACTCTGTGACTTCCCGCGGCCTCCCTTTCCCCATCCCCATTCTCTCCCCGGACAGGCCCCATCTTACACTCGAATGACAGCTCCACCGCTCGGGGCAGCTGGCCACGATGTCCCAAAGTGGCCCGGACAGTAGCCTGGTCGATTCCAAAGGACCCACGCACGCAGTCGGCCATAAACGTGGTGTGGAGATCGTGGACGTTCGCGGGCCTCTGATGAAATCGCTGCTCCGGGGACCCCAGCGTCTAGGACCCGTCTTCTCCGTGTTCTTCACACCGTTGCTCCTGGGCCGGTTATTCTCTTCCCTCTCGCTTACCTTAACGTTTTGTCTCTGCCATTGAGTTTTGACTGTGCGAATGTGACTTGCCACTGTAGGGCTGCATGGATCTCTCAGGCATCCTGCTGTGCCGTGCGGGGGGGGGGTGGGGGGGGGAATCCTTGGTGGGTGGGTCGATAGACGTCCCTTTGGTTGTGCCCTGGAGGGGAGAGACAGAGGGGACGACTCAATCCACCACGAACGCTGATGTCGCTCCGATAAACCTGTAGCGGTGATTCTAGTTTATGGCCCGTGTCCTGAAAATAACTTCCCAAAGGGCCAGCCCAGCGGCACAGCGGTTAAGTTCGCACGTTCCGTTTTGTCAGCCAGGGGTTCGCCGGTTCGGATCCAGGGTGCGGACATGGCGCCGCTTGGCGAGCCACGCTGTGGTCGGCGTCCCGCCTATCAAGGGGAGGAGGATGGGCACGGATGTTAGCTCGGGACCACTCTCCCAGGGCAAAAAGAGGAGAATTGGCAGCAGGTGTCAGCTCGGGGCTCGTCTTCCTCGAAAAATTAATTAATTAAATAAATAAAAACAACTTCCCAAACCTCTCTGATAACTTGAAGCTTTGAAGTTTTGCGAGGTGAAATCAGGTGATAAAAAAGTCCACGGATGGGGGCGGCCCCGTGGCCGAGTGGTTAAGTTCACACGCTCCCCTTCGGCAGCCCAGGGTTTTGCCGGTTCAGATCCCGGGCACGGCACGGACACGGCACCGCTCGTCGGGCCGTGTGGAGGCGGCGTCCCACATGCCACAACTGGAAGGGCCCTCAACTAAGATAGACAACTATGTCATGGGGGGGATTTGGGGAGAAAAATCGGGAGGGGGGAAAAAAACAAAAACGGAAGATTGGCAACAGTCATTAGCTCGGGTGCCAAACTTAAGACAAAAACAATTTCCTTGACGATGTAGATCATTTCCGAGTAAGATAGAACCTGAGACGTGAATGGCTAAATAGAAGTTTATCTACTTTGGGTTTGTGAGGATACGGAAACTAAAAGACGTTTGGGTCTATCGAGGAACACGTCTCGTGCTTTATTAAAAGCTTTGACAGGGGACGGCGGCCCGGCGGCATAGTGGTTAAGCTCCTGCACTCAGCTTCGGCAGCCCGGGGTCCTCGGGTTCAGATCCCGGGCGTGGACCTCCACCACTCCTCACACCGGGCTGTGGTGGCATCCCGTCCACAAGATCGAGGAAGTGGGGCACAGGTGTTACCTCGGGCCCGCTCTCCCTCAAGCAGAAAGAAGAGGAAGATTGGCAACAGGCGTTAGCTCTGTGAGGGCCGATCTTCCTCACCCAAAAACTAAAGTGAGATGAAATCAAATAAAGCGAAAGAAAAGATAAACCTATGAAATCCCATGTTTCTAAAAGTGGCCAAGTGTTTAGAAATTGGCCAAGCGACAGAATGCTCATGGGAAGGACAGTTCCTAATTGCTGACTTCTTAGTTTTCACCAAAATTAAGGTTCATGAGGGTTAAAAAATCTACTTAACAAATGCGATGAAAGCCACTAGGCCGGCCTGGTGGCGCACTGGTTAAGTGTGCCTGTTCCGCTTTGCCGGCCCGGGGTTCGCTGGTTCGGATCCCGGGGGTGGACGTGGCACCGCTGGGCGAGCCACGTGGTGGTAGGCGTCCCACATATGAAATAGAGGAAGATGGGCACGTAGGTTAGCTCAGGGCCAGCCCTCCTCAGCAAAAAGAGGAGGATTGGCAGCAGTTAGCTCAGGGCTCATCGTCCTCAAAACAAAACAAAACAAAACAAAACAAAAAGCCACTAAAAGTGAATATGGGAAACATCTTTGTGTTCAAGGAAAGTGAGATGGCTGCCTTCAGGCAAGAGGGCCTAAAAAGTAAAGATCGTTTTGTCTGTGAAAAGGTGATCAAAGTTTCACGGGGAAAATAATCTGAGAAAAAGGTCTGTTCGTGGTCAAGTGGCCTAAAATTGGAACGAGTGGACAGATAGAAATGGCGAGCGATAGGATCTATTGGAGTCTATGAGGAAGCCATTGGGTGTCGGCCTAATTCGGCCTGACAGTGTTTTTCCAAAAGGGCCTGACGTGGCCGGCGAGCACGCATCGCATCGTAGATCTGCTTTAAACATTTCCTACGGCAAGAACCAATGCCCTTAAGGGAAAGGAGCAGCTCCCTCGTGCTTGGGCCTTTCCTTAAGGAGAGGCATCTTTCCTTAGGCTAGGAACGGATGGTTGTGCTCACCTGTGACCACCCAGGCCCAGACAACAGACCTGCCACCCAGCAGTGTCTGTCAATCGCTGTGCCGACAGAGCAGTCTCGCGACTATCATCCAAGGGACCTTTCGATCCTATGTGAAACGTCCTCTCTGGGGGTCTAGAAGCACTCTGTACACCCCACTTCCCGGGCGCCCTCTCTTCCTTCGGGAAGAAAGGCCCCGGGCCACAGTCCTCACATTTTAGCTCAGAATAAACTCACCCCGATTTTCACGGATAGATTGGTTCCGGATTATTTCCGTCGACAGAATGGAATCAAGTCAATGAGTTTCAAGATCGGAGGGAAGCTGATGCAAAATCAGAATTTGTTTTTCTCGCTCTCGAAAGGATACTTTTCTCTAACTTCTAGTCTCCTCCTGATAAAGACATTGGAAAAGGTTTCTCTTGACCTCTGAGGGAATCGACACCAAAGACAGAGATCCTCCATTTTGTCAGAATGATTTCCTAGGCCTCCAATGGAGGAGGCCTCCCTCGGACGGGAGCTCAGCTTTTGTTTTGCAACAGTTTTCCTCTCTCTGCTTGCCTTTAACATCTCCTTTCCCGTTCTTCTTTTTTGGAAGGGAAATACGTGCACCGCTGGGAAAAAAAAAAAAAAAAAAGAATTTTCTAAATGACCAAAGAAGATCTACGACTGTTGTTATTTTGGTTTCACGGAGCAGTTCCACGTCCACATTTACTCCATTTTAAACACCCACACACACTCACAGCACGGGGCTGTGAGGATGTCCTGGGGAACTCGATTTGTGGAGGGAATGGCTGTGAGGTCTCTGCCCCCCAACCCCCACCATTTGGGTGCTTCTGCTTGTTGATGAGGACGGGAAGCCCTGCTGAAATCCATATTCTTATCACCACACGTGCATCTGCACCCATGCTCCCCCCGTGTGTCGTCTTTGGGCTTTGCTGTGGCCCCGTGCGGAGGGAGACCTGTTTTGTCTTGTAAACTTTTCCGCGGCCAAGCGGCTCGGTCCTTTCCTCTACGACTTGTGGGCTCTGTCTGTCCGTCTGCCTTAGACAGACCCTCTGGGCCGGAAGTGACAGGCTGCACACAATTCCTGACAGACTGCGGACAATTCCTCCGTCGTCACGGTCCTTCTCTGATGACGTGCATGGTTTCGGTTTGACAGCGACCCCCACCCCCCACCCCGCCCTGATTTTCTAAGTCCTCCCGGGAGCCCGGGAAGTGCTCGGGCGCTCCGGGAAGCGGGGGCCGGCAGCCCCGGCCTGCCCCGTGGCATCTCCGGGGACTTTTCCACCTCTGTCCGCGTCAGCCAGCTGGCAGCCCCGGCCCGGCCCAGGAGTCACGTGGGGAGTCTGTCCCCTTCCTGGCAAGCCCACCCACCCCACCCCCCTCCCCGCCGATTTTCCAACACCTCCTTCTGCGCCCAGGGTTGCCCTGTGCTGCCTGGGAGCTCCGAGGTGGACACCCTGGGGCCTCACGTGGTGACCTCCCGCCCGCCCCAAGCGGGCCCAGAGAGAAAGAGAGAGAGAGACACAGAGAGAGACAGAGACAGAGACAGAGAGACAGAGACAGAGGGAGACAGAGAGAGACCTGACCCGGCGGTGGGCGCAGGCTGTGCACTCTCGCTGGCCGGTGACCCGGTTCCCTCCCGCTGACCCCTCCGCGCCGGTCGTTGGGCGCCATCTGGCGGCCGCTTTTACAGAGTGGCCCTCCTCCGGAGCCCCGGCGACATGAGCAAGGGATGGGACTCGCAGGACGTCTGTGTGGTTTCCAGTGTGGGGCTGTGTGGAACAGAGCTGCTAAGAACATTCATGCCCCGGATTCTGTGTGAATGAACAGGAACGTGGCCGCAGCCCCCACCCCGCCCCCCGCCCCAGCCCCCGGGAGTGGCGGGAGTGGTGCCCTCCAGACCACCTTCGGGTTGGATGCCTCCCTCGCTGGAAGGACTCACGGGACTCCACAAAAGCTGACTTCCTGGAGGTCCAGCGGAGACCCCCAAGGCCCAAGGCCCCCCCCACCACCACAGATCACTGTGGAAGTCTTAACGACCCAAGGCTCCCGCTACATACAGACGCTCTTAGGAGGCAAGATACACCAAGGGCTTATGTAGGTTGCCACTTTCGGTGGTTGTTTCCGCGGCGTGTGAGTTTTGGAACCCGCCACGCCATTTTTCACAGAGGCCATACCGTTTCCCTTCACCACCAGTGAGGCGTGAGTGACTGACTTGGCTTTTCCGCGACCTCACTAGCAGTTTGATCCTGTTCCTGTATTTGGAAGAAGGCAGTCTCACCCATGTGTCCCCACAATGTCTCCCTCTAATTTTCTCACCTGCTTTTCCAGGGAACAGCTCACATCTTTTCATGCGCTTATCGGTCATCCATGCGTACCTCCTCCTCCCCAAGTGAAAGTGCCTGCTCTGTCTATTGGTCTTCCATTGTATTTGTATTTTTCAGTGTTGATTTCCCCCGGGTCTCCACTCCATTGTGGGTTTTGTTTTTTGTTTTTTTTGTTTTTTTTGCTTAAAGATTGCCACCTGAACCAGCCCCTGTTGCCCATCTTAAAAATGAATGAAATACTGATACATATCACCACATGGATGATCCTTGAAGACACTGTGCTAAGTGAAATAAGCCAGACACACGCACGTGCGCACACACACACACACACACAAATATTGCATGACTCTATACATATGGCACATTGGTAAAGTTATATTCAAAGAAACAGAAAGTAGAAGAGTGATCACCAGGGGCTACAGGGAGGACGAAGAGGAGTACCTCTTTAAAGGGCATAAAGTTTGAGTTTGGGATAATAAAAAAAAATAATAAAAAATTCTGGAGAAAGACAGTGGTGAAAGTTTCACAAAAATGTGACTGTACTTTATGCCAGTGAGTTTTACACTTAAAATTGTCAAAATGGCAAGTTTTATGTTACATATATGTGGGTATAATAAAAACTATTAGTTTCCAATAAAAGCTACTAGTGAATTCTTCCAAACGTTTAAGAAAGAAATAATACTAATTCCTAATAATCTGTTCCAGAAAATATAACCACATCTTCTTTATCCATTCGTCCCTTGACCGGCAACACTTTCCAACTCATCTTATGAGGCGAGCAGTACCCTAAAAGCACAACTAGAGTTTAAAAGTAGGGAAACTTGAGAACAACAATTCTCATAAATGAGCAGGTACCGTCTTCTATGAAATATTAGAAAATTGAATCCAACAATGTAAAACAATCATACACCAGGGCAAAGAGGAATTTATTTCAGGTATGCAAGGTTGTATCAGCATTCCAAAATCAAATCAATGTGATCCACCATGTCACAGGCAAAGGAGAAATTTATACAAATATGTCAATTGGTATGGGGGGGAAGTCATCAGATAGTACATATTAGATATGTGAGGTTCTTTCTCTATCAATTGCACCTCATTAAAGCTCTTACAAAAATGAACTTAGATATAGAATTTACACTTTCACAAAATTTAAAAAGATGGGTCAGAGACCTAAATGTAATGCAAAACAATAAAACTTCTCAAAAGATTATGCAACAAACTCTAAGTGGACTTGAATCTGGAATTATGTTATTAAGATACAAACTGAAAATATAATCTATGAAAAGAAAAACTGATGTTAGACTTTATTTATTATTTTGGTAAGGAAGATTGGCCCTGAGCTAACATCTGTGCCAATTTTCCTCTATTTTGCCTGTGGGATGCTGTCACATCATGGCTTGACAAGCTGTGCATAGGTCTAGGCCCAGGATCCGAACCTGTGAACCCCAGGCTGCCGAAGAGAAGTGCACGAACTTAACCACTGCGCCAGTGGGCCAACCCCAAGTTAGACTTTATTAAAAACTTCTGCGTTGTGGAAGGCAAAATCGATGAGTCAAAACACAATTTACAGACTGGCAGATAATATTTGCAAAACAGATATATGATAAAGAACATATGTCCAAGATATATGTAAAGAATTCTTAAAAGTCAACCATAACAACAACAACAAAAACCTTATTGAAAAGTGGGCAAAAGACCTGAATACATCACTCACCAAAGAAGACATACAGATGGCAAATGAGCCTGAGGACAGACGACCACCACCATAGGTCATTTGGGAATTTCAAATAAAACCTCAACGAGACACTTCTACACGCCTATTAGAACTGACAAATCCAGGAAACTGACAATACCAACTGCACGTGAGGATGTGGGGCAAAACAAACTCTCATTCACTGCGATCTGGAAAGCAAAATGGTACAGCCATATCAGAAGACAGTTTGGCAGTTCCTTACAAAGATGAGCATAGTCATACCACACAATCCAGCAACTGCATTCTTAGGTATTTACCCAAGTAATTTGAAAATAGGTTTACAAAACACCTGTGGGCTAATATAGATAGTAGCTTTATTTATACTTTCTAAGCACTGGAAATGACCAAGATGTTCTTCAATAGGTGAGTGGAGAAAGAACCATTGTACAGCTATAAAACGGATTATTATTATTTAGTGATGAAAGGAAACAAAGTACTAAGTCACAAAAAGACATGAATGAATTTTAACACTTACTTCTAAGTGAAAGAAGCAATCTGAAAAGGCTATTGTATAACACCAATTTTATGTCATTCTAGGAAAGACAAATGTATAGAGACAATAAAATGTCAGTGGTAGCACGGTCTTCACGGAAGAGGAAGGAGGGTCGAATGGATAAAGCACAAGGGATATTTTAGTGCAATGAAATTCTTCTGCATAATACTGTAAATATGGACAAAACATTAGATAGTTATCAAAACATTGAATTTTACAGCACAGAGAGTGAAACAATGTGTGCAAACAAAAAGCCACGTAGGTGTCCAAGAGCATCCCAGAAGTGAATGAAAACTGTGGAAAAAATCTAACTGTATTACAAATGTGTGAAACAGTCTGAATGAAGGGAGTGGGTGAAAAGGTGCAGAAATATGTAATTTGGGAAGTGAGTCGAGTCTGTAAAACTGAAGATGAAAGAAGCTGTGCAGACGCACTGTATTGTAGCTGATAAAGTTGTGACCCGGGGGGTATTGTTAACAATGCTGATACTTCTATACATGTGGACTGAAAATGAGCAAATAAGAAAATGGATAGTGAACAGTGGGGACAAGGTTATTATTTGGAGCAGGAGTTTACAGATAAGCAAGGAGAAGAGGCTAGAATGATCCACATGGTGCTAGAGTTGGAGACATCAGTGTTAACTTACTTTAGCTGAACACAGACACAGAAGGCTGAGTATAGATATATTCATAGGTGTTTGAATACACACAGGCTACTACACACAGATATATTTCCTTGCTATGTCCGTTGAGAGGATCTAATGTCCTGACAGCAGTAAACACACCTGGTACCCAGATCTTAATTCTAATACTACAGTCCAACAAAAGGAAACAGCGCTCCTTGTAGAAATAACTGATTCTAGGATTTGGGAAGGAAATGTAGGAAAATGAGACTGAAGTGTCATTCAACATAAGAAAGTAAGGAAATGCTACTCAAAACAAGCCAAGAATGATGGGGGTATGCCAAAGGGACACATCAGTGAACTGAAGGAGCTCTCAATTGCCAAAGCTGGGACAATTTGAGCAACAAAATAAAGTTGTTGGATTATAACGCGAAGAATGTAATGAATATCAATGACTGTACCAATGTAAATAACTGAATAATAAGGAAATGAAAAGATACAAATCTCCTGTGCGGAAGAACACCAATGATTCACGCATTCTGTTCTAAACGAGGTTGAGGCTAACTCTCTGCTCCTTAGGCGCGGGCTGCACAGGCAAAAGTCCCCACAAAGGGGACGGTGTGGACAGAGGGGACAAAGTGACTGCGCAGGGGAGACAGCTGACAAACGCAGCCTCAGCCAGGTGACCAACATCAACATCAATGGGGGGAAGTCACAGGGAGAGCACGGACCCTTGAAATGCTGAGATGAAAATGGCACATTACCTCTCTGATCTTCTTGCCCCAAATCCATAATCCCAATCTAATCATGAGAATAAAACAGAGAAATTCTCTTGAAGAATATTTTACGAAACACCTGACCATTACTACCTAAAACTACTAAGTTCTTCAAAAACAAGGAAAGCCCGAGAACCTATCACAGCCAGGGGAGGCTAGGCAGAAAGGACTAAATGTAGTGTAGGATAACAGACAGGATGTGTTCATACGAGCAGAAACTGGGAATGGAGCTGAGGGAAACTCTCTGTAGTATCACAGCAAGTTTTTTGTAAGTGTACAACTGTTCAAAAATAAAGTTAATTAAAAATCAGAGTACTAGCGAAATGCAAAATACCTGGAAACGATGAGTTCTGAACATATCTCCAGACTCCATTATTACCCTGTACAAGCAGATGCCGGGAGCCGTGGCTACATCATTTGATCGGCTGTTTGACAGGGTCCAGCCAATTAACGCCGAGGGGTGCAGGGTCGCCCCTTGGTGAAGAATAACCGACCGGCCCCCCACATAGTTCTGAAACTTGTGCTGCTTCTAATTGCACTTCATTCCTTTTCCTTTCTTAACCTCCAGTTTTCACTCCTTTGGGTGGCTGCTTGGGAGGCACTACGTCCCGGGAGAATTAAATATAGTAAGAGAATGTGACCACCTGCAGGTAACTTTCAAGATATTTTTCAGTTAATTAATGGAGGAGCACACAGTCCCTTTTGAGACAAGCAGAAAGGAATCTTGCCCAGATAAGATGTCGAATTAGGTTTATGGCCTCCGTCTGGTTAATATTTCCTTCTCCCTCCAGCTCTTTGTCTAAATATATATATGCATCGTCCTTCTAAGTTTGCTGGTTAATTGGATGATCAAGAAGTATCTATATATTATTCTTGACCTTCTGCTTTCTGTTAAAATGTTATAGAGGTTTTCTCCTAAAAGCAGTAAATAATAAATAATTGATGAGAAGGGCCGAGGGGTGCAGGGATGCCCCTCGGTGAAGAATGGCCGGCCGACACCCCTGATATTTTCTGAATTATATGCATGCTTTCTAGCAAGGTTATGTCTATACTTATTTCTGTTTTTTATTCTTGAAGATATATAGTTTAGCCTAGCTTTTCAGCCCTTTACTTTACTGACAAAATGATATTTTCTCCGGCAGTGTGCTTAAGGGACTGTTAGCTCTACAATCTAAAAGACAAAGGAATGCTTCCACCCCCTAAAGGGCGCAAAAATGTAAAGATGTTTAACTGCCCGCTGAGAATACAGATAGCCCTGGGGATAAGACACCCTGGAGTGGCCTTTTGTTCCCATTAACCATCTACACTAATGGCGTAAATGATTGAGGAAGGCAGGGATGGCTCCCCCAGGATGTAACCAGACAGATTGCTGTCCTGTCCGGAGGCCTGGACCTTCTCTCTTTGATTTAACTTTACCATGAATTACAACAGATGTCTAGGTACCTATCTCTTTTAGCTTAGAGACAACAAACACTAGTTAATTGTGGAGAAGACTACCATTAACCTTATGCTCTATAGAATAGAATGCTAATAAATATTCTTGTGCTCGTTTTTTACTTCCTTATCTCTCTGAGAATATTTGTAGAGCTATTTCTGTACTAATCCTGAAAAATATAAATACGACACTTGTGCACAGTAAAGTTGGACTTGCTAACACCAACCCAAGTCTCACGTCCCCTTTAATTTCCCCTCATTGTGCCGACGCCGTCCATCCCTCAGGAACCTGGACTCAGCCGAGGCTGGACTCCGGCAAGCACTATCGCTACAGTCAGTCCCATTCTTCATAAAATAGGATAATGATACCAAATTCATAGTTTCTGGGAGATTTAAATAATGAATATAAGATTTCTGGCATTGTTTCTAGTAAAAATTCACTAGGTAATGGAAAAATTAGTCGGAATTTTTGGATACATTATTTTTCACCCCTCAGAGACCCCTCCTCTCCTTCCACTCCCAGGGTTTCTGTACTGTTTCCATCCCTCAGTCTCTCTCACACTTTGAAAGCAGCAACAGTCTGTTCCTCACATTGACCTGGGCGACTTTTACACAGAGCAGACCTGATCACAGCTGTCCCCTCACATGAAACCTGCACTTACTGTCCACTAATTTCAGAATCAAACTACAATCCTGTGGCCAAAATGTAAGGCTCTTTCTTCATCTGACTGTGTTCTCTCTGACCAGGCTCCTGTGGTTTCATTTCCCACACTCTGCTACTGAGTATTGGTCAGATAGGAATAATCTGCATTATAGTTACAATGTCATATTGTCATTTTACCAACACACCTTACAGTCTAATTACCCCCTAAATGTCCTCCTCTCCCGGCTCATCCTGGAGTGCTCCCACCTCTCGACCACCTGGGAGAATTCCCACACCTTGTTCAAGGCTGAGCACAGTCACAAGCTTGTCTGTGACACTTTCACTAAACTCTCACTGAAGAGTCAACTTCTTTGGATAAACTTCACCAGAGTTCAATGTCACCTCGGGATATTACAGTTTTTTTACATCTCTCATCATGTTTAGACAATGAGTACCTTGTGAGAATAAACAGTGTCTTAGTCATTACTTAATATCCAGAATAAAATTTAGTGCCTATCCTACATTAATTGCTGGGAAAAAAGATTTTTTTACTGACTACGAAAGCAAATTATTGAAGGAGGATAAATAGACATTCCCAAAATGGGAGAAAAAGAATAAACCATGAAAGACAGGGAAATACGATTGAGGAATGAAGGCCCCATGATTAAGCACAAACACTCCAAAAGACAGATCAGAGAAAGATGTTTAATTCCTTGTTTCCTTGCAGAATCAGAGTCTGTCTTGGCAGAACTTGGTGTTACTACATTCTCTATAACTTATTTTCCCTACTGATGTCCCCAAAGTAACTACCAATAAAAAGGCTCCCTCACACCATCACACGTTCCCTGAGCACTTGTGAAAATGCTGTGCTCACCTAGATGTTATCACAGAACAGCCTGAGAGCACTGATCCACTTTCCTCCATGGACGATTAATCATGTTGGAGGTTATGCCTCCATGAAGGGCAGATGGCCCCACTCATGAAGTTACCAGAACACAATGATATTTTCTTATCACCTGAGATTAGGAGAATAGATTGTAGTGGGTATAGCAGAAGCATTTACAGTTTCTCTGGCTTTAGGGGCTCAATTCCCATGAATTTCTTTAATGAAATATTCTTTGTCTCTCTTCCCCTTAGGAGACTTAGTTTTCCGGAGCTAGGAGACAAAAAACAGGATGCCAATTTGTCCCAACTTCCATCTTGGGAAACAGCTTTGGCGTTCTGTGATTGCCTCTTCTCCCATTAAACTTCCGTGTCCCGGGAGGAGGTCACCTCTCTTTAGGTGTTTTCACTGTTAATATCAGAATATCTCATAATAATTGTCCAATCCCTGATTTGTAAGAGAGATTCTGAATACCTTAATATCTTTTTCTCCAAATGGCTCACAATCATGGAACCTCCCCCGCTCAAGAGCATTTCTCCTTTTTCCCTGCTTCTCCTTTCTCATTCATTGTAGACAATATCTGCTCAACGTCACTTAACCATTTGCTTTTTTGGGCATTTTTCAAATTATTATGCAGCAATTACTGTATGGTAGGCACTAAACTATGTCCCAAGGATGAAGAAAAGTGTAAGAAATTGTTCCTTTTCCTAAGGAGTTCACAGGATAAGAGACATAAAATAAATGAATGCAATAACCTGAGGTGGCACTGAAATCTGATGAAGAGGATACAGACATAGTCAGCTCTTCCAGGGGAGGTTAGTGAAGGCCACACAGACATGCTCATAATTCTACTGAGCCTCGAAGGTGAATAACAGGGTAAAATGTCTCCAGGAAGAGAGATCACAGGATAAATGCGGGTGATAATTGAATTGTAAGGTGTACACAAAATATTTCAAAGAGTTAATTATTCTGACCAAAAGTCTTGGGCAAAGGATGGAAATTGAACCATGATCCTGGGCAGGTAGACAGGATTCAGAATACAGAAATGCGCATATTTTGGCTACAGAATTGATACTTATTTATGAAAATAGTGGAGAGTCAGTGCAGATTTCATGACAGGGGATGCCCGGGATGAAGTTCACCTGTGGAAAAGCCATCCTGGGACAATGTCAGACACAGACTATCACCATCAGAAAAGTCAAAGCAATTGAGGGTTACTAGAAGAGCACAGAGGATGTGTAAATGGAAAGATAGGAAATGAATGGTACCCAAATCTGGTTTAAGTCCGTCAAAAGAACAAAAATCTTGCATGAATATAGTTGTTCTCTTGAAAGAATCACCTTTGCCTTTTTGTCTTAATGAAAATGTGGCTACTCCCGAATGCAACACTTCTCTCACAACCCTTGTTGAAGACTGGAAAAGCAATTTTCTGGAGATGTCAGGGGCTGTGTCCCCATCAAAAATTAATACCTTGAAGATACAAGAGGCCTAATCCACAAGTTTCTCCGTCTTAGCTATTAGACAGAACTTAAACTCCGGGATGTGATAATGTACTGGGAAGTTAGACCTCTGGAAGGCAGGAGGGTTAAATGAAAAGAAGGAAGCAAAACTGGCTCCCACTGACTTCTAACCTGATCTCCAAGAAACAGAGAATCAGCAGAAAAATCTCCCTCTTGAACAGACCAGTGTCTCTCAGGGAAATTATGCGCTCAGGGATTGGAATAACCAGAGGAAAATGTACCTAATGAGCAGATATAGGCATCTGTAGACGTCCCTTCTGCTGTAGTCCCTCAGCATGTGCCACCTTGGACTGGCTGGGACATGGTTGTTGCTTTTGGAGTCCTAAGTCTTCTTCTTAACTGATGTTTGACTCCTTCTTGCTCTCTTGTCTGGTGATAGAACTTCAGTCTCCCTCATCTACCATCCAAGGAGAAATCATGTTTCTACTCAGAGACCCTCCTCTCAGAGGCACCATCCAGATGATTCCAAGAGTCCTGTAGACACTGTGGGAAAGGTCAAGAGCATGAAATCCAAGAAGGTTTATCTGAGGTGACCTGAGAGCCAATCCTGCCTAACCCAGATTGCAGAGCTCACTGTGCTTCTTTGCTTGTTTTATCAAGTAATTAATGTATTCATTTGTAATGTTAAAACAAAACGTGAATGTTGAATTCAGCGATACACGGGTCCAATGTTGACAGTTAAATTAGAGCAACGGATGCTCAGTTAGAAAAGGGAATGAGAGGTGTAAAGTTCTCCCAACAAAAGCAGAAAGGAAGTCTAGGGATCTTTGCAGTTAACGAGTGTGGAAAAATAGCATATCAACTGAGAAGGGAAGTACAGTGAAGTGAGGGCATTTCTTTCTTTATTTTTGAAGTGGAGCATATTTGACTGTATTTCCCTAAAGATGAGAAAGATCCAGACTAAGGATTGCTTGAAAATATTATCTAACATCAGCAGGTCATGAGGCATATCTATCAGGATATCTTCTCACTCTGGGTATTCACATGATAGAAAATTATGTAACATGTGAAAAGAGGTATGCTGATGAGCTTTACTTTCCAGTTAATGAAATAACCGGGAACCTGACTGTGCTTGTGGGTTTGTAGCCCTGTGCTTCTCTGCTGTGAATTGTCCATGGGAGTCCTTAACTTTTGTATCATGAGGTCACAGTGTTTCTATTCCTGTTTTTGTATTTATTCCTTCAAAAAGTAAAAGGATTTTTTTTTTCTCCAACTAGCTGTTTTCCTTTTGGTTCACTGGTGCATGTATAGATCTATTGAGGAGAACACGTAAGAGTTTATAAATTCTGTGGTCGATTCTATCAGTCGTTTATCTTGTGTTCCTCCTCTGATTTTTTTATAACTGAAAGATGAGCTGTCATTTTTATTCTTCACTTGAGAATCTTTGCTTTAAACAAAAACCAAAGTGAAGGTTCTTCTGCATATTGTGCTAATAAATCACTCTTTATACAGATTTCCAATGTGTTTTAACATCTCTGTTAATCCTTGTTTTTTTCTTTTTGTGTTTTGTGATTAGACCTATTTCTAAAAGGTGTACCACTTTTGCCCATAATCTGGAACCAATCTTTCTAACATTTGATTAAAGATTATCTGTATCTACAATAAGCATATTTAAACTCCTATATCTTCGTATGAAATAAAATTATAACTTTAGATACTGCTTCCTCTCTGCATTTTGAAAAAACCTTTTTGTTATATTCTATTTTTCCAAGTCTTTGGCAATTTAATCATGAATATCCACTGATGAATGTCATTAAATTTTAATATTTTATACTTGTATGAAGTTGCTTTTTGATTTTCAATCTCTTTGGTTTCCTGCAGTTGTTCTGAAAGTCCTACATTCAGTCAATAGCATCCTCACTGTGACTCTTCCTTCCCTAAGTTGCTAGTTTAAAAAAAAAAAAAACCTTTTCTTTTGGTGTATGCACCCATACATATTCACACACCTTAAGTTCAAATGCATGAGCAGACTCCTGTGCACATGAGAAGTGCTCTTTATGTTTCAGGAAAATTTTTTACTCCATCTTGTCTCTCCCTTTCTTTCTTACTCAGTGGTACCTTATGGACATCACTCTAATAAACCAGCGAAATGCTGATTCATTATTTTGATGGTCTCCAAATTTCTCATGATGTGGCTGTGCCATTTACACTTTTGATGTTCTTTTATATTCTTTATCAAAATTGCTGATATACCTATACAACAAAAACATTTTGAGATGGTTAATGAAAACTGTGGCTTTAACCAGGGCAATTTTGTTCCAAAGTGGCATTAGCAACATCCAGAGACGCTTTGGACTGTGACATTGGGAGGGGTGGGTGGAGGCCTGCAGTGGACAGAACAGACCCCACCTCAGACGATGATCTGCCCCAGAATGCCAATCGTGCTGAGGTTGAGAAATTCTGAGTTAAACAAAATCTCTGTTTTTAATATTTAGAGCTGAGCTCTAAAATATTGCTTACTTCTCACATCCACTCCATAACAGAGATGGAATATCCTGAGTTTATAGACAAAGGACCAAAGGCCTAAAAGTTCAGTTTCCTGTCATGACGGAAATCGATGAGAGGGATGTGTAAACTTACGTATGCAGAAGCTGAACTACCGAGTCCAGCTTTTGATAACAACATCAGACCTAAGGTGTGTGAGAGCGTTCCTAGTGGAGGAGATCTCAAAATACCTACATCTGTCTCTAACACTGGCCCACAGTGTGGACACTCAGAGTGGTCCACAGATCAAACCTGCAGCATCGACATCCACTGGGAGCAGTCACAAACGCAGAACCTCTGGACCAGCCTTACTCGCGCTCAATCAGAATCTGAATTTGAGCAAGGTCCACAAGTGATTTGTATGCACTTTGATGGTGGAGATGCTCTGGTTTAGAATAGTATTTCTCAGTCTTCCCACTGTTGACATTTCTGCTGCACAGTTCTTTGTGGTGGGGACATTCTGTGCATTGCAGGACGCTGAGCAGTACCCCTGGCCTCTACCCATTAAGTGGCAGTTGTACTTCCGCAGTTGTGAGAATCAAAAATATCTGCAGACAATGCCAAGTGTCCTTGCAGGCACAGTCACCCCTGGTGGAGGACTCCTGGCATAGAGCGGGAGAACCAAAAACAACTTGGAGTTTCAACAGGAACTCATCACTTACTCAGTCACAACTTTGGAGAAATCACTTTACCCTTCTGAGCCCCATTTCTGAAAAGGTAAAGTGAGGTTCATAACAGGACTGACCACATAGAATGGACTTTTAAAAACTTAAATGAGATAAGCCATATAAGAAACTAAGTTAGGTTTATGGTGCATAAAAGCATCTAAATATTTGTTATAATTAACTAACATTTACAAATGAAGGACTAAATGATAGCTCTTACTTTGTGTTAAAAGAATGAGACTCCTAATAGAGTTGTCAAAAGTGTGATGAAGCCAATGGTTATGGTACCTATGGTTTCATATCAAAGGAACACACCCTTCTTCCTTGTTGAAGAGAGGAATACCAATTTTCTATAGATATCAAGAGCTGTTCCCCCCCACACACAAGTCAATAATTTGGAGGCCCACGTAACTTAATCAATTCAGATTCATCCGTCTAGATTTGGAGAAACCACTAAATCAAGACTGAGATAAATGCAAGGGAGGTTAGACTTCTTGAAGTCAAATGAGTGCATGGAGAAGGAGTAATAAAAAGTGAATTCACTTGACTTCTAATCTGGTCTCTTGGGAAAAGAGAATCAACAGGAATAATTTCCTTTGTGTCCAGACCAGCGTCTCACAGGGAAATGATGCGCTCAGAGGTGGGAGTAACAATGCAAACAGCACCTAGTGAGCAGACATAGGGAGCTGTAAACATCTCCTCCGCGGCGGACTATCCGCGTGCGCAAACTTTGAGCTGGACAGGGAATGGTTACTGCTCTTGGAATCCTAAGTTTGGTTTGGGAATTAATGTTTGCCTGCTTCCTGCTGTAGTGTCTGGGAACACAGCTTCGATCTCCAACAACAATCATCCAGGAAGGAATTCGGACTTCCACGTGAAGACCTTTGTCTCTGAGACCCCGTCCAGGTGAGTCTGAGAGCTCACTGGGTACTTCATAAAAGGCTCAGAGAGAGTGGAAGAAGAGAACTTTTACCTGAGGTCATCTGGGAGCCAAACCAGTCTAACCAGAGCTGAAATATTGCTACTTTTTTGCTGGGTAGATTAACTAATTTATAATTAATTTATTTAATATGTTAAAAGTGAGACGCATCTTTTGAACTCAGAAATACAAAGCTTATTGTTACAATTAAATGATGTGACAAGAAATCCAGTTGGATAAGAATGAAGAAGGAATGGGAGGTGGAAAGTGTTTCCAGTAAAATTAGAACATATCTGAGTTTTGAAGTTCAAAGGAGTTGTAAAATATAGTATTATGTTTGGAAGTATGGATAGTAAACTAAAGACATTTTTTAAATATTTAAGAGGGGTGTATTTGAGCATGTTCTGTATTTATTAGAAATTCCAGACCATGGAGGTAGGTATTACTTTGCAACAACAGTTCTTGAGACATACATTTTACAGTATTGTCTCCCATGTTGGATAGTCAATGAAAAATATGTATTTATTATGCAAAAATGGTATGTTACAGAGTTTTATTTTACAACTATTTAATCACCTAGAGTGGGGAAGCAATGGAGACACTAGAGAGGTAGCAGAAATAAGTTGGTCTCAATTTACAACCAGTGATAGTCGTTCATTTACTAACGGGAAGAAGTTATTTTAAGCATTTTTCGCATACTGACTAAATCTGTCGACCACCTGCAGGCTATTTGGGTGAGGATATTAACCTCACCCAATGGGCCTTTGGCTCTCCATAGATAAACAGTTAATAGGTGGTAGTTCCGAAATTCAAAACTCAGTTTCCTGATTCCAAAACTTTTGCATTTAATACTATTTAAAAAGTCTTTTACCATTTCGTCTTTAAAAACCCCTCACAATACTTGCATGTTGTGTATTTTCTGTGATAAATCGAGGGCTTATTCCCCATGCTCATTTTTCTAGTCGGATGTTCAATTAGCAATATGTCTCATTATTGTGAGATTACGTTATCTTCTCTTGAGGATAAACTGTGAGTTTTTTTGCTGCTTTGTTAGTTATTCTGAGCATCAAGGGGATTGAACTGGAGTTGGAATGCTGCCAGAACCAAGGAAGTTTTCTCTTCATCACACTTGCAAGGAACCAACTGAGCTTATCCGATTTTTTTTTTCTCCTCATCTATATCTTTCTTCTCTGTGTTTTTGGAGTGCTTTTTATGTTTTCTTAAATATGGGACCCAATGTTTATGTGAATATGGAGTCCCATGTTTACATGTTGATGGGAGGCTTACCAGCTGGAATTTGGATATACTTACATGCTTTAGTGTAAAGATAATCTGATGTTGACATCTTCCCTTGTGTCATTTCTTTCTTAATTATTGTGGCTAGGGTCAGAAGTGCCTGATAGTAGCACGGCCCCAGGAAGTCACAGCACACTGTGTATGTGTGTGTGTCTGTGTGTGTCTAGTGTGTGCTGGTTGTGCGTGTGTCCCTGTGTATTTTGCGGGACTAACGCAGTTCTTGGGGCAGTAGTACCCAGCCCATATACTCCAAAACACGACCCTTAAAATACAGATGCCAGAATGTTAACTAATAGATGGACATGACAGGATTATTTCTACCCTCGGGATTTCTTGGAAACAAAATTAATAAAGAGCATTTGAATGTTGGGCTCTCTGTGTCTTGAAATTTCAGCTGACACCTGAGCTTATGAGATCTCTTTTCCTCCTCATCCATTTAATTATCTCTCTCTCTGTTTATTGAGTAGATTTTTTAATGTTTATATTAATGGATGGCAGAAAATGGCCACCCCAATATGGAGCCCAAGTTTTTTTGGGTTTAAGAAGTGGAATTTCTGGGAACCATGTCCACACTACACAGAAGAAGAGATCATTTATCTGGCCAACTTGGGTTGTGTTCATTCCTAGCATTTTCAGCATGCCTGGAGCTGAGAAAGACATGGGAATAACACAACCCAGGAGGCCGTGGTGTGCCACAGGTGCGTGTGTCTGTGTGACCTGTGGAGTGTGGGAAGTCCCCAGAACAGGGATAGCAGGACTCACATATTCTAAGGTGACTCTTATATTGTAAGATGGGCCAGTATTCAATCAAGAGAAAGTGCTAAGACAGGGATCTGTTTCAATTCAGAAGATTAAAAAAGGTCAAGAGGTAGAGTGGATGAGGTTTCAGCTGCAGCAGAGAGGCCACCTCACTCCACAACACTTCTGACACGATCTCTCATCCTCAGCCTCATGCACTTTGCAACACTGACTTCACTTTTTTTGACTTGAACATCTGAAAGAAGCGCCTTCCACGGGGCCTTTGCGCTGACCATTCCCTCTGCCGGACACACACTTCCCCACGTAAACTTTCATCTCCCTCTTTGTCTTACTTGAGGTCTTTGTTCACTTGTCGCCTTGTTTGCAGGTCTTGATAAATACCCATGAAAAATAGAACACCCTCTTCGCTCTCTCCTTTTACCTGCTTTCCTTTTCCTCAGCCACCTGCACCATCTGAAATGTTATGTAGTTTTATCATTGCCTACACTGCATATTCATCTCCATCATTGAGTTGTAGGGACTTTTATTTTCAGCATCTTATACACATGGCTGAGACAGTGCCCAAAACATGGTCAACACTCAATTTATATTCCTGAAATACATGAAGAATCTGTCATTAAAACTGTAGAATACCTGACCCTTAAGAAAAAAAGTTGATTAGGACAAAAATTCCATGTCAGATGTAGCATGAGGGATCCCCAAAGTGGGCCATATCCATCGACATAATATTAACATTATTTTTTTTTTACTACAAATGATAAATTGTAGCATTTCAAGCATGTTAGTAATGTGAGTTTGTGTGAAAATTAGTCACTTTATTTCCTTCTTTCCTAGAAGTCACTTCCACCACATGGAATCAGGCAATAATACACAAATTTCAGGATTTCTTCTTCTGGGATTTTCAGAGAGACCAGAATTGCAGCTCCTCATATTTGGGCTTTTCCTCACTATGTACCTGATTACTGTGTGTGGAAATCTGCTCATCATCTTGACTGTCACTTCGGACTCCCTCCTCCACACACCCATGTACTTCTTCCTCTGCAACCTGTCCTTCGTAGATATCTGCTTCACCTCCACCACCATCCCGAAGATGCTGCGGAACATCCAGACACAAAGCAAAGTCATAACCTATGAGGGCTGCATCACACAGATCTATTTTCTCATACTCTTTGCAGTGTTGGACATCTTTCTCCTAACAGTGATGGCCTATGACCGGTTTGTGGCCATCTGCCACCCCCTGCACTACACAATCATCATGAACCACCGGCTCTGTGGACTGATGATTCTGGTGTCCTGGATCGTGTGTATCCTGAATTCCTTATTACAAAGCTTAACAGCATTGCGGCTTTCCTTCTGTACCAACTTGGAAATCCCCCACTTTTTCTGTGAACTTAATCAGGTGGTCCAACTTGCCTCTTCTGACACCTTTCTTAACAACGTGGTGATGTATTTTGCAGCCATCCTGCTGGGTGGGGGTCCTTTTGCTGGTATCCTTTACTCTTACTCCAAGATAGTTTCCTGCATACGTGGAATCTCGTCAGCTCAGGGGAAGTACAAAGCCTTTTCCACCTGTGTGTCTCACCTCTCTGTTGTCTCTTTATATTATTGTACAGTCCTAGGAGTGTACCTCAGCTCTGCTGCCACCCACTGCTCACACTCCAGTGCAATAGCCTCAGTGATGTACACTGTGGTCACACCCATGCTGAACCCCTTCATCTACAGCCTGAGGAACAAAGACATAAAGAGGGCTCTGAAATTATTCTTTGTGAAGGAAACTACAAAATTGTCCCAGCACTGAAAAAGTGCCCATGATTGCAGAGGTCAAAACCTCAGAGACAGAAGATAGGATCATTTGATCAGACGTTTGCAGTGATATTGTTCTTTCTATTTACTTCCACCTCAAATTCTCTATTCAAGTAACTCCCTTTACTAAGCTTTCTGCTCTCTTTGATAACTAACATTTTTTCCCTTTGTTGTTTTCTTACTTTTCAAAATTTATTCCAGTCATGGATCAGAATATTTGTAAATTCCCATTAGCTTAATGAAACAGCATGGATTTTCTTTTAGAATAATTTTTCTCAAATGGCATATATCATAACAATTAATTTTTCTTTTGTTTTGCTAAAAGAATTATCATGAACTGTACTACTTGTATGGAAAAAAAACTACACTTGATGACCAAGGCAGTTTCTACAATTTTATAATAGAGGAACTCTGAGAGCACAATTTTCACTCTATGCCAGGCATTCCTTTGTGTGTCACTATCTTAACTGCTCCTGCAGATAATGTAGACCATAACACACTGTGGTGGTGTGTAACTGGTCACTGGGTTTTATTCTCCTCATTAGGATCTTATGTTCTTTCAGCCTGGTGTGCATGATGCCTACCCTAGTCACTGGCCAAATGACCACCAAGCACATTTCTCCCAGAGGACTTTTCATTGAAGGACAAGTTTCAATAAACACAGTGACTTAATATGACCTTAGAATCACAGAGTACGTTCGATTTTATGAAGCAAAATTTACAATAACACCTTGTATTCTATGCAGAATATTTATTTTTACTCTGTACTCTACTCATTGGAGTATGGAGAATTGGTAGCCATGTATAAAAGGTTTTATATTTTTGAAGAAAGATTAACTGACGTTTTTCTACTTTTTATTGAATTACTTTTTATTTCTGCTTGCAAACTTCCAGTGTTATTTATAACACAAATTCTTTCATTGCTATAAAGAAAAAATGTTTTCCCCCTTCTAGGTATTGTCATCACCATGAAAGGGATGTTAAATGACCATTATCATTATCATCCCTTAAGCTCAGGATATCTATCTTCTATGATTAGAGAATGACTCAAAAGAGAGCTTGACTTCCTGTCCAGCCATGTGAATCTGGGTCCCAGTTTTCCTGAACAAACATGCATGTCCTTTCGGTCTTTCCTGGTTACCTGGAAATGAACCCTTACAAGAGGTTTAAGATACAGTTGTCTAAAATAAACTGAAATAACAGAGTAACTACGAATGCTGTCTTCAAAGATAAGAACAAATGCCAAGAATAATCAGGAGCAGATTATTATACTTGTCCTCCCTTCTGTTCAGTTTGATTATTGAATCAGTTACCTGTTGCTTCATAACAAGCATCCTGAAAGAAAAAGATCGAATATACCACCTTTATTACCAAAGGGATTGCACAGTGGGGAGCTGTTCTGAGCTCTGCTGATCTCATCGTGGGTCTGCAAGTTGTGAGTCTCCACACTGTGCCTCTAAGGCTCATCCACGATATTGTCTGAGGCCATGGTGCTCTTCTCACTTGAACCAATAGATGATCAGTTAACTCTGTTTCTATATATGTATATTTTTTTTTTGAGTAAGATTAGCCCTGAGTTAACATCTGCAACAAGTCTTCCTCTTGTTGGTGAGGAAGACTGGCCCTGAGCTCACATCCATGCCCATGTTCCTCTACTTTATATGTGGGACGCCTGCCACAGCATGGCTTCATGAGTGGTGCCACGTCCGCATCCAGGATCCAAATCAGTGAACCCCAGGCCACTGAAGCAGTTTTACCCAAAAAAAGTGGATCAAGTGTAAATTGCTTTCGCTTACTTCTACTGTCCCTGTATCCATCGATGACACTTTTTTTCCGGCCAGGTAGAAGAGATGTCTCCTACCGCTGCTCAGTGTGAAGCAGCTGCCTGTGCTCCGGATCCTGTTCTGATCCCGGCACCTCTAGAATTTTCTTTTTGTAACTCATTTGTTGAAGAATAATTACGTGCTACAAAGTGAACATATTTTAAATGTATAACTTGATGAATTAAAAGAGGCATACAAAAATTATGGTACACACTACATTTCCATTTGTGTAAAATTTAAGAAAGTGCACAATAAACTTTAATGGCCTTTTAAGGTAGTTGTTAAAATTGGCTGAGACTTAGTCTTGCCCAAATCCCCACCCCTGGAGCAGCAACCACAACCAGGGGAGGCCTCACAAACCTGGAGCTTCTCCCCAAGGAGTGAGGAACTCACACCCCAACTCCAGCACCCCAACTCTGAAGATCTGTATTTGCAAGACAAGGCTCCAAAACATGTGACTTTGAAAACAATTAGGGTTTATGACCATGAGCACAAATGGATACAGAAAATGGAGAAACTGCTCTTAAGGTGTTTGTGCAAGTACTCACTTGCTTCAGTGTCCAATGTGGAAGCAGCATTTTGAAAAGTGCCCAGACCATATGTGAAGGGGAATAATTTGCCAACCTTAATGCATCCGCCAGAGGGGGAGTGCTCTGTCAAGGTTCTTTCTGAGGAAGGAGGCACTGGTGGGTACCATTTTTGTGCTCTCCCTTGGCCTTGCTTAAGTTGCCTCACTGATCTCCCCTCTGCCTCGCTAAAGTGTCAGGCACCCCTCATGTTCCCCCTCTGCCTTACTAAAGCCAGTGTGTGCCATCCCTGCCACCCCCACTGCCTAGCTAATGCCTGCAGGTGCACTTCCTGCGCTCTCTTTCTGCCACACTCCACAGTGCCAGTGCCTCGTGGAGGGGAGATTTTACATATACCTGGTACCCATGCTTTTTATTTTACGTACAGAGCCCCAGTTTTTATGGGAGCAGCCAAGGGGACACCAGTGAAAGCCTGGCTCACGAGGCCAGGAGGGCTCGCACTCTTGGGTCCCATGGACTATAACCATCAGAGAGACAGTTTTTGACTGGCAGCCATCCCAGGACACTTCACTGATGGCAGACTGAAACATAGCATTGATTTTTTTTCTGAAAAAGAGGCCTATTTACTTGTCCAGGAGCTTTGGCCTGACAAATTCTGGTCTGTCATATTCATAAAGGCCAGGGGAGGCATTCCTAGGGAACAGAGGCCATGGATGCAGTTTTTGGGCTCTCCCTCTGCCCTGCTCCAGCCTTCTGGTATCTCAGAAAGGAGTTTATACCCTTGCCTGGTGCCCCATTTTTTGCCACTGCTGCCAGGGGACATCTCTATATCACCTGGCTCTAGAGCCCAGCAGAGCTTAAGTACACTGGCCCCTCAAGACTATAAAAAGCAGAAAAAGTGTCATTAAACAGCTACTGCCCTCAGGGCACAGCAAGGAGCAAAGGGTCCAGGAGCTCAGTCTGTCTGTGAGAGAGGCTTACAGCTTATCACTGCAGCTGCTGCCTGAGGGGCAGGCTTCTACTCTAACACACATCTAAGGGCTCACCAAGACCTACCCAGAGGTCTCAGAAGATGGGCCCATCTAACACTTTCTCTACTGCATCTGGACCCCCAGTGTCTCTGGGAGGGGGGTTTCCTCGTGTCTGATGCCCCAGTTTTACATCTAGCACCTCAGCTTCTGTTGCTGCTGAACAAGGGGCTCTCCTTGGTCGACCGGTTCTCAGACAGTGTCGACTGGAGGGGCCTTCTTTGCACTCCGTCTGTCTTACCACAGCTCACTGGTACCTCCCAGAAAGGAGCTTATACACTTGGTGTCTGAAGTCCCGGTTTTCCTAACTGTTGCACAAAAGACACTTCCAGATCACCTAGCCTGGAGGCCAGCAAGGTTTATGATGGTGGTCCCACAGGACTCTATACACCTCATATTTTAAAATCTGCTGTCTGAGGTCCTATTTCAATTATCCTGAAGTTAGACGCTGACTGAGATTCTGCCATTTGGAACAATGACAGGTCTTGGCACACCCACAATAACTGGAAGCTATGAAAAATAAAACAGGATGATTGGACATCATAAAGATTAGAGAGAAAACCAAGAGTTAGGGCAAGGCTGAACAATAAGTTTCATCTTCCACATGAGGCCACTCTTTCAAGATGGGGAAAAGTAACTGTTTCACCTAATGCATAGAAAGGACACAGATAATCAAGCAAAATGGGGGCAAAAAAGAATATGTTAAGAACAGAAAAACAAGGTAAAACCTCAGAAAAACACTTGATAAAACAAAGATAAGTAATTTACCTGATAAAGATATCAAAATAATGGTCCTAAAGATGCTCACCAAACTCAGGAGTAAGAGATGAACACACTGAGAATTTCAACAGAGAGGTATAAAATACAAGAAAGTACCAAACGGAATGTACAGGGCTGAAGAATACAATAACTGAACAGAAAAATACACTCCAGGGGTTCAACAGCTGACTAGACGAAGCAGAAGAAAGGATCAGTGATCTCAAGGACAGGACAGTGGCACATACCCAAACAGAGCAGCAAAAAGAAAAAAGAATTACAAAAAGTCACCATACCTTGAGACAACATCAAATAGAATAACATCCACATTATAGGGGTACCAGAAGGAGAAGAGGGAGAGAAAGGGACAGAACATTTATATTTGAAGAAATAATGACTGAAAACTTTCCTAATCTGGGGATGGAAACAGACATCCAGATCCAGGAAGCCCTGAGAATTCCAAATAAGATGAACCCAAAGAGATCCACATTCAGATACAGTATAATTAAAATGTCAAAAATTACAGATAAAGAGAAAATCTTAAAAGCAGCATGACAAAAGCAACTTGTTACATGCAAGGGAACCAACATATGATTATCAGCAGATTTTTAAGCAAAACCTTTGCAGCCAGAAAGGAGAGGCACAATTTATTCAAAGTGCTGATAAAAAAGCAGTTTCCACCAAGAATACTTTACCTAGGAAAGTTTTCATTTAGAATTGAGGAAGAAACAAAGAATTTTCGGGACAAGCAAAAGCTAAAAGTGTTCATCACCACTAAACCAGCCTAACAAGGAATGTTAAAGGGACACCTTTAAGCTGAAAAGAGGCACTAATTAGAAACAACAAAACATATGAAAGTATAAATCTCACTGTTAAGGTAAATATATACCAAAGGTATTGAATTAATCACATATAAAGCTGGTATGAAAAAGACAAAAGTAGTAAAAATAACTGTAAGTACAATAATAGGTTAAGGGATACACTAAATAAAATGATGTTAAACATGAAACACGAGGAGAGAGCAAAAATGCAGTTTTATAGTGTGCTCAAACTTGTTATTATCAATATAAAATAGACTGTTATAAATATAGGTTGTTTTATGTAAGCTCCATGGTAACCACAAAGCAAAAACCTATAGTAGATAAACAAAGATAATGGGAAGGGAATCTAAGCATAACAGTGAAGAGAGTCATCAAACCATAAAAGAAGAGACCAAGAGGAGAAGAAAGTAACAGAGAGTAACTACTGAAACAGCCAGAAAATAATTTTAAAAAAGCAATAAACGCATACTTGTCAATAATTACTTTGAATGCGAATGTACAAAATTCTCCAGTCAAGAAACACAGAGTGGGTGAATGGATATAAAAACAAGACCCATCTATATGATGCCTACAAGAGGCTCAATTCAGATGTAAGAATATACACGCACTGAAAGTTTAAAGATGGAAAAAAGATGTTGTATTCCAATTAAAACCAAAAGAAAACTGAGGTAGCTATGCTTAATTTCGTACAAAATAGGTTTTAATACAAAGCCTGCAGTAATATACAACAAGATCTACCATTTATAAATACTTATGCAGCCAACGTAAAAGCACCTAAATATAAAAAGCAAATATTAAAGGCAGAAATTGACAGCAATACAATAATCGTAGAGGACTTTAATACCCCACTTACATTAATGGATAAATCATCAAGACAAGAAGGAAAATTCAGCCTTAAATATCACACTAGGCCAGACGGACTTGATCAATATATATGGAACATTCCACCCAAAAGCAACGGAACACACATTCTTTTCAAGTACGCATGAAACATTCTCCAGGATAGATCATGTTAGCTCAAAAATATAGTCTCAATAAATTTAGGAAGGTTGAAATCACATCGAGCATCTTTTCCAACCACAATGGTGTGAAACTGGAAATCAATTACAAGAAGAAAACTAGAAAATCACAAATATGTGGAAATAAAACACCACTCTACTGAACAACAAGTGTGTCCAAAAATAAGTCAAAGGAAAAATTTAAAAATACCTGGAGACAAATTTAAAAACGTAGGCACTAAGCTCTTTGTTTTCATGACAATATTGCCAAAACAATCAGGAACTTCATACTTACGTCACAAATTCACAGGTGTCATTCACATCCTCATTATAACAGGCTTATCAATTATAACAGATACATTTAGATTTTATGCACCATAACTTAGCACACTGAAGTGATGACATGACTTGATTTTTATAATAGTTCAGTCTGTGAGGTGGTACTGTTATGAACCCAATTCTCCATTATAGAGATGGGGCTCAGAGAGATTTAATATTCTGCTCAAAGGTATAAACCAAATAAGGGGTGGAGTCTTGGTGGAAATTCTGTCAGGATGTAGAGCTATTAGGGGTTGTGTCCCCATCAGAAGTCAACCCTTTGAAGATCCAAAGTGATAGCAGACAAATTCCTCAGCATTATACTGTTCAGAAAATTAAAACTCAGAGTCATGATGAGGTGCTGGGAGGTTTAGACCTCTGGAGCAGCAGAGTTTGTGGAGAATAAGTAATAAAAACTAAATTCACCTGGCCTATAGCGCAGTCTCCTGGGATAAAAGATTTAGCGAGAAAAATTTCCATTCTGTCCAGACCAGTGTCCCATAGAGAAATCACGTACTTAGAGGTTGGAGTAACAGGAGGAAAATGTGCCTAATGAGCAGACGTAGGGAGCTACAAATATCTCCTCTGTTGCAGTGCCCCAGGGCATGCAACCTTGGGCTGGACAGGACAAGGTTGTTTCTTTTGGAGACCCAAGTCTGCCTGGGGCACAGAAAGCTTGACTCCTTCCTGCTCTCTTGTCAGGGGACAGAGCTTTAGTCTCCATCATCAACCATCCAGGGAGGAATTCAGACTTCCACACACAGACCTGCCTCTCAGGGACTCCCGGTGAGTCTGAAAGCCCAGTATGTAGTTCAGGAAAGCGCCAGAGAGAATCAGAGCTTGCTTGGTTTTGCTGGCTTGATTAGTAAATTAAGGTATTTATTTATGATGCTCAAAAGAGAAGTGAACATTGAAACTGGCAAAGCAAGTGTCATTTTTGACACTTAAATGAGAGTAGAACATAAGTCCAAGGGTCTTTTTAATTAAGGGGAGCAGGGAAGTAGAGTATTAGCTGTGGGCGGATATACAGTGAAATGAGCATTTATCTTTTTTTTTTAAGATGGGGCATCTTTGACTGTGTTTCCATATTGATGAGGAAGACCCGGACCAAGGAATGCTTGCAGACACGTCCTTGCAGCGGCAGTAAGTGAGATGTACATTTCGCAGTATCTTCTCTCAGTCTGGGTATTCACATTAAAAAATTAATAGGTAAAAGGGGTATGCTGGTGAGAATTACTTTACAATTGTCTCATTACCTGTGAGGTCGTATATAATGTGGGTTACTTAGCCAGTTACTTTCCCTTTTGCAAATTATCCGTGTGAGTTTTTTGCTTTTATAATGTGGGGTCAGAGTGTTTTTACTCATCATTTTGATTGCATTCTTTCAAACAAAAAATTGTTTTTGTCACCAACTGGCGGTGTCATTTAGTTAGCCTATATGTGTGAAGATGTATTTGTGGAAAATGTATGAGTTCATAAATTTAGTTTGGTCAATTCTGTCAGTCAGATTTTTTGTGTTCCATTTGTTTTGGTTTGTTTATTTTCTTACTGAGATGCTTAAGCTGTCATTTCAATATTCTTCACCTGTGAATCTTTGCCTTAAAGGAAAAGGACCGTGAAAGTTCTTCTACCTCCTTAGAGATAATAAATCACTTTTACATATTTCCAACTTGTTTTCACATTTCTGTTATTCCTTATTGTTCCTTTTGGCATTTGGGGATCAGATCTATTTCTGAAACTCACATTTATTTAGGCCTTTGGAAGGCATTCATCATTAGGAAGACTTTCTATACCCCTATGTCCAAGATACCATATATCTCCATAAAATGTTTGACTCCATGTATCTTTACATAGGATGAAATTATAACAGATATTTCTTCTCCCCAACATGTGCAAAGCCTTGGTATATGATTTTATATCTAAATCTTTGACAATGTAATCTTGAATTAGTGACCTATGCTGATTTTACTAAACTGTTACTAGTTAATGTCTTCGTATGAATTCGTTAGAGATTTTCATCCAGTTCTGTTACATACAGTTGTTTGAAACTATGTTAACCTAATTTCATTCTCACTAACATTTTCCCCTAAGATTTTACTTTCATTTAAAACTCCTGTTTCTGTATCATGCGCATCTACATATTCATATACTTTTATACAAATGTGTGAATAGAATACTAAGCACAACATAAATTTCCTTTGCATTTTAGAGCAGTCCTTTTTAACCTTATCTGCCATTATTCTTCTTACTCAATAATTCCTTACAGACTTGCTCCCAATGAACCAGGGAAATGATGATATATTATTTCAGTGGTTGCACAATATTTCCTCATACTTTGTGAAGTCTTTCATTATCTTTATCTTACATTACTATTACAGCAATGCTACAAAAATATTTTGGGATAGTTAAGTTCAAACTGTGGTTCCAACCAGGGGCGATTTTGTCCTCCAGGGGCCACTGAGCGATGCTTGGAGACATTACAGGCTGTCACACTGGGGAGGGATGGACAGAGGCCAAGGACACTCTAAACAGCCTACAACACACAGGACAGACCCCACCACGGAGAATAATCTGGCCAAAAATGTCAATAGTGCTGAGACTGAGAAACCTGAGTTAAAGAATATCTATACTTTTAATCATTATAGGTGTCTTCAGATTGTTTCCCCAGTCATGACACTTTCACACTTCTGCCAGGAAAATTGGAGTACCCTGTTGCCACCTGTTTAAGTTTCCACCCCAATCAATGTGAGAGCTCCTTCCGTGTTTTCCCGAGCTAATGTGTTTGAAAGAGATTTCTTGGTTTTTTGTAAACTATTGCTGAGGTTGACCAAAGATCTAGATATTTAGTCACCATTTGATTTGCCTATTAATTTTATATGCCCATATATTATAAGCATGTTATTCTAGAGTTATCAGCTTTTCAAATGATCTTCAAAACTTATTGTGTCTCTACTGACTTTGGGGAGATATTTTGGCCATGAATATGTTTTACACTATATTTAGTTAAATATGTCTATCTTCTCACTTCTGAGTTTCTTATCTTAATTAAGATGATTTGGCCCCTCCATAGATTTTTTTTTTAAAGATTTTATTTTTTTCCTTTTTCTCCCCAAAGCCCCCCAGTACATAATTGTGTCGTCTTCTTTGTGGGTCCTTCTAGTTGTGGCATGTGGGACGCTGCCTCAGCATGGTTTGATGAGCAGTGCCATGTCCGCACCCAGGATTCGAACCAACAAAACACTGAGCCGCCTGCAGCGGAGCGTGCGAACTTAACCACTCAGTCACGGGGCCAGCCCCCCTCCATAGATTATCATATATAGTTTTCTAGAGGTTTACCTAAAAAGTATCGATTACTCTTACCATAGTAGTTGATTCCTCAGAGTTTTTTGTGATATGACTGAATGGGAATCAACTTCCTTTTCTTCCAGGTCAATATCCATTTTACAAGATTTATTCAACAATCCAATCTTTCCTCATATATTGAACTACAACTGTATCATATAGGAAATGTACTTATATACTGAGACCTAGCTCCTGAGTCATTCAACAAATAAGCATCTGCTATCTGCAATAATTTCTAGGAACATTATACATTATATTCTTTTATGTCTATACTTTTGACAATTTAATTAATAAGCCATGTTGTTGTTAAATTATTGCTATTTTACATCTTGTTTTGTTAGTTTTTGATGCTCCACTCAATTTCCTTTAATGCAGTTACTTCGAAGCCACTGTCTTTAACCTGGTTTCATTCTCTTTGCCATTCTTTTTATTTTATGACTTTGCTTTTACTTAAGTTTGGTCCTATAGAGTACACATATTAACGTACATTTGTGAAAAGAAAAGGTGAACAAAACTGGTGAAGCCCTACTTGTTTGGATCTTGCGTTATAGTGGTGAAGCCAGAGTGCAATGAAATAAATGTGTGTGTGACACCATGTGCTCAGGGATCAATCATAGAAAAAGAGTCAATCAGGTAACAGGATGGACTTGTCGCGGCAGGTGCAGGACCTTGGAGAGCACGGTCTTGGGGGCCTTTGCTGGTTGTCTGATGACCATAGTCAGGACTACAGTGTTCACATTGGGTTTGTCAAAAAAAGAATGAAACCTAATGTACAAACCAACAAAGCGAAGATCACACATAAGAGAAGTGAGAAGGCGCTTGCGCCATCTGCTACCCAACCATGGAAAAACCAACTGGGCAAATGCATACAGAATAGGCAAAGGGAAGGCAATGCTTCTACGGCTTGATTTTAAAAACACCCAACTTTTCTTGTATATTTTCTTTTGTGAATTATTTAATTCCTTTGGTCAGTTTTCACTTGGGATGTTCAATCTGTAAAGTGTTCCACACCACAAATTTATCACTACTTTTGTCTTTTGGACAAATTTATTTTTTCTCCTTTATTATTTTTGCTTGGCGTCAACAGAATGTCATCAGCTTTGGAGTGCTACCAGAAACCAGTGAAATCTTTTCTTCCTCACTGTCTCTCAGGAAGCACCTGAGCTTATTAAATCTTTTTCTTCCTCATTCCCATTTTATTACTCTCTCTCCCTCTATGTTTATTGAACTGATTATGTTTCTCTAAATACAGGGCAGAAAATGCACACTTCGTTATGGAGCCCCAAGTTTATTTGTCATGGGACGTTTCAACAGGAATACGTGGATACCATTTCTAAATTTTTTAGGGGATAGAATCTTGATCAGGACAGCTTGAGTTCTGGCCACCCGCAGCCTAAACAGTGATGGAGAAGGAACGCAGAGGAGGGCGGCCAGGTGTGCTGTGTTGTGTGTGCGTGTGATCCTTGTGAACTGAGAGCAGTCCTCAGAACAGGGCTACCTGGACTCGTATATTTCAAGGTAACCCTTAGAATAGAGGGTCCAGAACTTAATCAACTCAAAGTGCTGAGAGGATAGCCTTTGTAATTCACAGGGTGCCTTTGTAACCAGATTAATAAAGTGCAAGTTTTACATGATATGGACAAGGGACTCCCCTTTTCTTGAGGTTTCAGCAGCAGCAGGGAGGCCACCTCATTCCTCAACATTTTCTGACACCATCTCATCACTCTACGCCTTGCTCATTCCCCTGGACACATTTTGAATCTTGATTGTGTAAAGCAATCGTCTTTCTCAGGGTCTTTGCAAGGCTGGTCCTTCTGCCAGGCACACAGTTCTTCAGAGAAACTTGTGTCTCCACTCACTCTTCTTTCAGATTTCTGTTCAAATGTCACCTCACTTACAGCTCCTGCCTCAACTCCCAATAAAATATAACACCCCTATCCACTGTCTCCTTTTGACGTGTCATCTTTTTATCAGAGTGTCTGTCACCATTGCATATGTTGTATCATTATTTTTATTTGGTCATATTCTTTCTCCATCATTAGATTAGGGACTTTGTTTTTCGAGGTTCTATTCTCTGGATGGTGCTTGGAATATGGCTTATATTCAATATATATTACTCAAATGCATGAAAGATACTCAATAAAACATTAGGAACATTATGTTTGAGGAACAAACTGATGGTGGAAAAGGAATTCCTAAAGAGAAGTAGCACTGGAGATGCCGTAATGGGGACAAGATCATACACAAAATATTGAAATTAAATTTCTTGATTCTAAATCTAGATGTAGCAGTTATTCTACGTAACTAATGCTTGCTTGTGTGAAAGGAAGTCATTTATTTTTCTATTTCCTAGTAGTCACCTCCAACACATGGAACCAGAGAATGACACACATTTTAAAAAATTTCTTCTTCTGGGATTTTCAGAGGAACCAGAACTGTGGTCCCTTCTATTTGCACTTTTCCTCTCCATGTACCTGACCACTGTGTCTGGAAACCTGCTCATCATCCTGGCCACCATCTCTGACTCCCACCTCCACACACCCATGTATTTCTTCCTCTCCAACCTGTCCTTTGTAGACATTTGCTTCACCTCCACCACCATCCCAAAGATGCTGCTGAGCATCCAGATGCAGAGCAAAGGCATAACCTACGAAGGCTGCATCTCCCAGGTGTATTTTTACATATTATTTGCAGGAATAGATAACTTTCTCCTGACTATAATGGCCTATGACCAGTTTGTGGCCATCTGCCACCCCCTGCACTACTCAGCGATCATGAACGCCCAGCTCTGTAGACTATTGGTTCTGGTGTCCTGGTTCGTGAGTGCCTTTTATTCCTTGTTACAAAGCTTAATGGTGTTGTGATTGTCCTTCTGCACAGACGTGGAAATCCCCCAATTTTTCTGTGAACTCAATCAGGTGGTCCAACTTGCCTGTTCTGACACCTTTCTCAATAACATGGTGATATGTGTTGCGGCTGTGCTGCTGGCTGGTGGTCCCCTGGTTGGTATCCTTTACTCTTACTCTAAGATAGTTTCCTCCATATGTGGAATCTCATCAACTCAGGGAAAGTACAAAGCATTTTCCATGTGTGCATCTCACCTTTCAGTTGTCTCCTTATTTTACTGCACCAGCCTAGGAGTGTACCTCAGCTCTGCTGCCACCCACAGCTCACACTCCAGTGCCACAGCCTCAGTGATGTACACTGTGGTCACACCTATGCTGAACCCCTTCATCTACAGCCTGAGGAACAAAGACATAAAGAAAACTCTGAAATCATTCTTTGAGATGGTAGCTATAAAAGGAATAATTCTCCTGGGTCAGAAGAAGTATCCTTGATTGCAGTGCTAAAAGTTTCTGAGCCAGAAATTGCTTTTCTTTGATTGTATAATGCAAGTAAAAATTGTTCCTTCCCTTTTTTCCATGTCTGTCCATTTCTTTGACTTCAACTTCTTTATACAATTTAAGTAACTCATTCTGTTAAGCTTTCACTCACTCTGATATAGAAACAGTTTTCTAATATTTATTTTTTTCCTATTTATCAAAGTTTTTCCCAACTTTGTGTTTGAAATATTTCAAAATTCCCATTTCTTTCATGGACAACATGAATTTCTTAAAAATAATTTCTTCTCTAATGACATATATCACCCCAAATAATTTTTCTCTTGTTTTCCTTATAGAACAGTGATGAGTTGTATTACTCACATTTTAAAAAACTACAATTGACAACCAAGGCAATTTATATAATTTTGTAATAGGGGAAAATATGAGACCACTGTTTCACACATTTTTGTACATCGTTCCTTTGTATATCACTACCCCAATTGCTGATCCAGAAAATGTAGACTTCAATATATATATTGTGTTTGATAGGTAGTCATTGAATTTTATTCTCCTCATTAGAATCCTGTTCTCTTATTCAGATCTGTGTCCACTGTGCCTCCATCGTGACAGCAAAATGATTACCAAAGACATGTCTCCGAGTGGAGTCCACACAGAAACACAAATTTGAATAAATAGATTGACTTTATTTGGCCTCTGAAACAGAGTAGAGCTTAAGTGTGATGAAGTAGAATTGTAAGATACTTTGTATTACTGAGTAAAATATTTCTATTTCTAGCTATACATCTACACATTGAAGTTTGAGAGACTGATGTCTGTGTGGAAGTGGGTTTTTCATTGGGATGACTTGGTTGGTGTGTTCAAATTTTTTTATTAAATTATCTTCATTTCATCTTGAAAACTTCCAGTGCTGCCACAAGTCATACCTTTTCCATGACTCTAAATGCAGTAAAAATTTTGTCATAACCACTAAATGGGCAGTGAATAACAATATCCATATCATACATTGAATAACATATATATATGTATCTCCTCCTGATGAGAGGATGACTCAGTAGAGAGCTTGACTTCCTGCCCCGTCATGTGATTGAGAGTCACAGGTTTTAAACAAACTTGCATGTCCTTCCACCTTCTCCTGCTTACCTGGAAAGGAACCTCAGTGGAGTAAATTTTAATACATTTATCCGAAATAATCTTCAATAACAGAGTAATCATGAATGTTATCTTCAAATATCAGGACAAATGCCTAGAATGAAAAGAAGCAGATTATTATAATTGCCTTCACTTCTGTTTGTTTTTATTTTTGTATCAGTTAGCTGTTGCTGCCTAATAATCCATTGTAACAGCAATTGGTAGGAAAGTGCCTTGATTCTCGGATGAGAGTGTGGAGGGGAGTTGCTCTGATCTCTGCCGTGTTCCTCATTGAGTCTGTATCAGCTGTGATTCCTCACGTTGTCTCTAAAGCTCATCTGTCATGTTGTGTGCAGCTGTATCGCACTTTCTTCTTCAAGAAATGTATGCTAGTTCACTCCCTTTATATATGTAGATTAAATCTTAGAGTTTATGAGAAAAATAGTTTACCAAGTGAAAATGGCCTTAATTTAACTTCACAGTTCCTATCTCTGTGACATTTTCCTTCTTCAAGTTATAAGACGTCTCTCCTAGGTCTTATAACTCAGCAACCTGTGCTCTAGACCCGACCCTGGGTTATGTACCCTAGAATTTTTTAACTCTACTTTATTGGAGTGTAATTACATAAAAAAATGGCAAGTTTATATATGTTTATTTATAATATATTATATAATATTATATATTTATATTATATACAATTCTATATAGTTTTATATTAATATTAATGTTATATGTAATATTAATATGTATTTTTATATATATATGTAAAAATCTTCCTCACTTACACTGGGGTTACATCTCAATAAACCTATCATAAGTCGAAAGTGTCATAATTCAAAAATTCATTTCAATGCATCTAATGCATCTAAACTGCCAAACACCATAGTTTAGCCTAGACCACCTTAAATGAGCTCAGAATACTTACATTACCCTGCAGTTAGGCAAAATGATCTAACACAGATCTATTTTAAAATAAAGTGTTGATGGGCCAGCCCACTGAAGTGGTTAAGTTCAGTGTGCTCTGCTTCAGCAGCCCAGATTTGGTTCCCAGGTGTGTATCTACACTGCTCTGTTAGCAGCCATGCTGTGCTGGCAGCCCACATACTAAAAAATAGAGGAAGGTTGGCACGGATGTTAGCTCAGGGCAAATCTTCCTCAGCAAAAAACAACAATAAAAAAAAGTGTTGACTGTCTAATGTAATTGATTGAACACTGTACTCAAAGTGAAAAACAGAATGGTCGTATGGGTACAGAATGGTTGTAAGTGTTTGGGTTCTTTACCCTCGTCATCGCATGGCTGAGTGGGAGTTGTGGCTTGCTGCCATAACACAGCATCATGGGAGAGTATTGTACCACTTATCACTACTCTGGGGAAAAGATCAAAATTCAAAACTTAAAGTACAGTTTCTACTGAATATGTATTGCTTTTCACCATCGTAAAGTTGAAAAATGAGGAGCTGAACCATTGTAAGTTGAGGACTGTCTTTATGTATACATACACACACAGAAAAACAGACCCATTGATAATCCCATCTTCTTGGTTGAAAGGAAACTTGAGAGAAAGAGGAACAGGATAAAAATAATAAACATTTGAAGAAACATGAAATTGAAAGAATGTAAAAATTTTGGCACACAGATTTAGAGTAGAAAGAGTGACCTTAATTTTAATGATGAATTTCTTTTCCTCTCTTAAAGACTCAAAGGCCTCAGCTAGAAACACATTTATGTTTAGATGATGAGAAATTCCCTGCACTAAGGGAGCCATATGTCTGCAAATTGACTTTAATTTTCTTTTCTTATTTAAGGTGGGATTTCAACAAAAAAAAAAATTGCCTTGACCCAAGAAAATCCAAATGAATGAATTGAGAGGCTTAACATCAGTTTCCTTGAACAAAACGCTTTTAGCTGAATGTCTGCTTTAGATTACAATTGCTGCTTATCAAATTACCACACTAGTGGCTTAAAACAAACAAATTTATACCTTAAAGTTCTACAGTTCGGAAGCCCAAAATGCATCTTATTGGGCTAAAATCAAGATGACTGCAGGCCCAGGTTTCTTATGGAAGCTACAAGAAAGAATAAATTTCCTTTTCTCTTACACTTCCTAGCGGCCACCTGCATTGCTCGGCTCATGGCCATTCGTCCACCTTCAAAGCCGGCTGCACAACATCTTCAAATATTTCCCTGACTCCAATTCTTCCTCTTCCTCTACATTTAGGGGATGATCATGATTGCACTAGTCCGACCAGATTATTCAGGCCAACCTTCTTATGTTAAGGTAAATGAATAGTAACTTAATCCCACCTACTATCTTAATTCCATTTTGCCATGTAAACCAACATATTCAAAATTTCTTGGGATTAGGATGTGGACAGTATTTTGGAGGCCCTTATTCTACCTGCAAAGTCTATTTCAGATATATATTATTTGATGTCCTTGAAGAGCCCTCATATTTAAAAGAGTCAAGCAGAATTTATCACCATCTGTAGAGTGAGTGAAAAACTGTTCTTTCAAAATTACAAGCAAAGAAGATGTGGGTGGAGAAGACCTAAAACTACGTCTTACTCAGGTCCACAGCCTTGCTGCTCACACTGTGACCCACAGACCAGGACCCGCAGCATCGACACCACCTGAGAGCTTGTTAGCAACGCACAGTCCCTGGGCCCACTGGAGACCTGATGAATTTGCATTTAGACTACAGACTTTGTCGATTTGCATGCACATGAAGTTGGAGAAGTGCTGGTCCAGGACAGGTTTCCTCACCTTCTCACTGTTGACATTAGGAGCTGGATAAATACTTGTAGTGGATACTGTCGCGTGGATTATACAAGTTTGCTGTGTCCCTTCAGACATTGCCAAATATCCCCAGGGCCAAAATCATCTCTGATTGAGCACCTCTGTGCCAGAGTTTGAGAACTGGAAGCATCCTGACAGAACTCCAATCAAGGCTCCATCACGATTCTGTTTATACCAGTGATATTGTGATTTGTAACCAAGAATATATATATTTGGCCTTCATCACATTTCTGGCACAGAGTTCCTAAAACTCTGGGAATTTCTTAAGTGTTGAGAGCCATGAAAGTGTGTTTTGTTGTATTAAAAAGGTGATTTGGGACTTCAGCTAAGGATAGGAACTGGTTGCCAGGAGAACCAGCCATGTGGTTAGAGGGTTGGAATTTAAGTCCCACCCGTAACCTCCTGGCATGGGAAAGGGGCTGGAAATTGGACTCAATCCCCAGTGGCCAATGATTTCATACCTATGTAGTGAAGCATGTATAAAAACCCATAGGGATGGTGTTCGGAGATCTCCCAGATTGGTAGACATAAAGAGGTTTGGTAGAGTGATGCGCTCAGAGAATCTCCACGCCCTTTCCTCATCCCTTGCCTTATGCACCTCTTCCATCTGGTTGTTCCTGAGTTACATTTTTTTATAATAAACTGGTAACCTAGTAAGTAAAATGTTTCTCTGACACCTGTGAGCCACTCTAGCAAATTAATTGAGCCCAGGGAGAGATCAGGGGAACCTCTGAATGACAGCCAGTTGGTCAGAAGCATAGGTAACAACCTGACTTGCAACTGGCCTCTGAAGTGGAGAGCAGTCTGTGGGACTAAGCTCCTAACCTGTGGTGTCTAAGGCTGTCTCCAGGTAGAGAGTGTCAGCATTGAGTTGAACTTTAGGACACCCAGCTGGTGTTGGAGCATTGCTTGGCTGTGTAGGGAAAATACACACACACACTGGAATTGGGTTGAATCTGTTCAGGTATTTTGGAGCCTCATGTACTTGAATGTCCATATCTCTTCCCAGATTTGTAATTTTCAGCTAATATTCCTTCAAGTAAGCTTCCTGCCTATTTCTCTTTCTCTTCTCCTTCTCAGATTTCCCTAATGCAAAAAAAAAAAATTCTCACTTAATGGCAACATAATTCATATTGGCTTTCTTCACTGTTTCTCATTCTTTTCTTTTTCTCTTCTAACAGGATGATTTCAAGAGATCTGCCTTCACCTTCACACATTCTTTCTTCTAATCGATCAAGCGTGTTGTTGAAGGCCTCCAATGTATTTTTTATTTCAATCATTGTATTCTTCAGCTCCAGAATTTCTTTTTCATTCTTTATTACAATTTTTAACTCTTTGTTCAATTCCCTGACTCGGGTATGGGGCACACAGCAGCAGCAGCACAGGCCAGTGATGTTGGGTCAAACCCATGACTTTCAGCTGAGGGGCAGAGGGCAGTGCAGCAGCAGCTCTGGTCTTCACATGGCACAGCACTGTGACTCCTGATGCTGGAGAGTGGGAGACAGCAGGAAGAGTGGAAGAGTGAGTGCAGGAGTGACTCGGGCCTTGGGAACAGGTCTCACCAAAGTGACAGTTTCAGCCCTGGGCAGGTGGTACAGCACTGGAATCTATGGGCAGCTCCATGAGCTGGGCTCAATGTTGGGGAAGACTGTGGGGTTCTTGGTCTCAAAGGCTGCAGATGACCATGGCAGTGACGAGGATTGCTGAGGTCTTCCTCTGCCCCTTTCCCCATGGGGTAAAATCCCTCTGAGGGGATCCCTTTTGGAACCAAATCTCTCTGGACTGAACCCAAAGGTTCTAAACTAAATTAAGACCTTAATTACATTTGCAAAATCCCCTCATTTTTCATAAATTGTGTCCTAGTCTTGAGAGCTGAATCCTTCAATGCACACTCAAAGGAAGATGTATCCAGGGTTCATGTACCAGGAACAAGAATCTTGGGGCCTTCTGAGAATTATGCCTATCACACCATGGTAATGAATTGGAAGATTCAGTATTGGACCATGTCAATTCTCCCTAAAATAATCTATAGATGCTGTGAAATCAAAATCTCTGCAATTGCTTTTGTAGAAATTGACAACCATTTCTAAGGTTCTTATAGAAAGGCGAAGAACCTACAATGGACAAAAAAGTTTTGAAAAAGAACAAAGTTGGAGGTCTTACTATATATATTAATTAATATATATTAATTAATTAATATATTAATATAATTAATATATATAATATATAGTGTATATATACACACACTATATATACACACATTCTGAAAATGCCTTAGGATCACTAATAGGGCCGAGGGAAGGTATTCCTCTCCCTGGCCAGTCAGCAAACACTAGAGGAGGGGACCGTGTCTTCGTACATGCAGATAGCAATGCAAATCTTAAAGAAACATGAAAAATCAAGGAAGCATGACAGCAGAAATGGAACAAAACCTCCCAACAAAGAAAAGCCCAGGAATAGATGGTTTCACTAGTGGATTCTACTAAATATTTAAGCAATGAATGCCAAACTTTTCTAAAAACTTGAAGAGGAGTAAACAATTTAAACTCATTTTTTGAGGCCTGCATTAACATGGAGGTTTTTATGGGAGACATGGGATCTAATAGGCTTTGAAGGCTAAGTAGGAGTTTTCCCACCAACTCTCCACCACTCACCTGGTAGAGATGAGCATAGTGAGAAGCAAATAAGAAATCAGAAAAGCGTGTAAGGACATACTGTAATTGAGAACAACAAAACAATTATCCTAATGAATGCAATTATTATTAGATTGCTGTGTGTTAGTTATGGCAGAAGATGAGATGTGAGTGAATTTAAATATAAAATACCACAGGTTTGAAGGTAAAAGGCCATATATAAACTGCTTTCAAATATGTTTGCACATATATGCATACTCCACCTTCAAGATAAGATGAAACAGCATACTGAAGTTCTTGCAGATGCTAAGCAGTGAAGCCTTAGCTAGTGCCTTGGTGAGTTTCTAATCAAGTAGTCGCTTAATTATTTCAAAGTCGAATTTATCTATTTGTGGGATCACTAACTAGGCTTTTGAAAGCTTTTAAAATCATCAAAGAGGTTGTCTCTTCCCATAGAATGTGGTGGGAGCATACAGACATACAAAGAATTGTTTTTGATTTTCATGTCCATGCTTTATGAAGAACATCTGCTTTCTCCTGATATATTCTCTCATCTCTTTCCTGAAATAACAAAATATATCAATTAAGCTATATATTTCTCTTATGTTAATTTATTCTTTGCTGAGACTATATTTGAAGAACTAAAATTTTAAGACACACTCTTTAATTTAAATGACATATTGCACGTGAAACTTTAACCACAGCTGTCTTTATCCAATAGTTAAGGATTTTCTGTGTTTTTCTTGTTCAGTAACCTCCATGTTCAAGTCCTGGAGGATCTTACCCTGACTCATAAGCACTGTCTACCTGCTGCCAGTGAATTTTAAAAGTGATCACACTTACAATATCTTTCTACAATATCCTGCTTGGCTTAAATATCAAAATGCCATCTTTCAATAGTTATGTCCTTAGAAAAGCAATTGTTCCTTACAGAAATATGAAATGTGCTACAAACTCCGATGCATTATCTTCCTCATAGATAAAATGGAAGGAGCAAATCCACATAGAAATTTTGCATTTACTCTTTAAGAAGGAGATTTCCTGTGTTTTTTATTTCAGCACGCAAGCCAAGAAAGTTTGAATAATTTGACTAAGGGCATGAATCAAACTCTGCTCTCGTATAAAGATCATTATCATTATGATGAAATGAAGGTTTTAATGCGGCATTAGGAGAAAAGAATCAGAACGCATGGGACAACTATTGTGTAAGACTGTAACTGATGATGGAAAAAAACTTGTTGGTATGAAGAAGTAGGACAGAAAACTCAGTCCAATTCAGCAAGTATTTTCTGAGGACTTACTGAATCCTGACTACAGAAGAACTACATAACTTTAACATAGACAATGAAGACATTGAAATTGTTAAAGATTTTGTTTACCTTGGTTAAGCCATCAATTTACATGGAGACTGTAGCCAAGAAATCAAGAGAAGACTGAGATTTGGAAGGGCATCAATAAGAGAATTTGGAAAGATCATCAAATGTAGGGAAGCGTCCTTAGAGACTAAGGCCAAGATTATCCACACCCTTGTATTCCCAATTGCTATGTACGAGTGTGAAAGCTGGACAGTGAAGAAGGCAGATGGGACAAAATGGATTCATTTGAAATATGGTGTTGGAGGACAGCTCTACAGATAACCTGGACTTCCAGAAAGATGAACAAGTGGGTCCTAGAGTAAATTAAGCTTCGACTATCCCTGGAGGTAAAAATGATAAAACTGAGGTTTACTGACTTTGGGCACATCCCGAGAAGGGAGGAGTCTTTGCAAAAGACAATAATGCTGGGAAAAGTAGAAGGCAGCAGGAAAAGAGGAAGACCAAATATAAGACGGATTGACTCCATAGAGGAAGCCATATGCACGAGTCTACAGGAACTGAGTATGGTTGTTGAGGACAAGGCATTGTGGACAGCACTTGTTCATAGGGTGGCCAGGAGTAAGAGCTGACTTGATGGCACATAAGAACAACAAACTGAATGCTTAGTGCTGTGCTGAAGGTTCTGGAGAGAGAGAAGGAAATGACATGACTTTCTCCAAAGACGGTTAAGTTTCCTATGGTTTTGATTCTATGTTAGCTGATGCTTCATAGTCAAACATATATCTCTGTGTGTGTGTGTCTGTATATATATGAATATGTAGATACACAAATATGTACATTTGCATACACACAGGTAAACATGTTCATCCGCATGTGTGTACTTGTACATATGTATATATGCACGCTTATACATACATATATCCTCGTAACAGGGATGTAGAATAAAAATGTTTGGTGCAGGTGCGAAGTGTGAGGATAAAAAGTTGACACTTTATATCAGAAAAGAAATGAAATAAACATCTGAGGAGCAAGAGATATTGCTGTTAGGAAGTGGTTGCAGGTAAGCAGAGTACATGTGCATTTCTGAGAGGGGCAGTGAGAGGCGGCCTCGGGCTGGAGGAGGGGAGGGAGTTCAACTGCCCCAAGGAGACACTACTAGATGGTGAACACACTCTACCACACCATGGCCTATATTTCCTAATGAAAGTATTCTTCTAAACAGACAATGTTAGTGCAATCTGGTAATCCTTCCTAATCTGTGCCTTCACATGTCCAGATATGAGCTCATCATTTTAGATATACGTATGTGTTTATGATGTCTATTATACATATCTCTTGCAGTGGATCATGGCCAAAAATGTCCTAAAGCCACTAGTCAAGAAAAGGATGTTAGCCTGAGTAGCCCTATAAACGACTACGTAATTGTCTCTTCCTTTTTTTAATTGATTTTTTCTCATCATGGACTTTCATTTCTCCCTATGTAAATTAAAATAGAGGAGAGTGAAGTTTTCCCAGGTCTGTATTTCCCTCCACGCCAGCATTGCTATCCTTAGACATTAAAAATCTGTGTATCAGGGTTCCAAGATGGAATATAAAACTTTTAGAATAAACTTACCACGGAGTTATTGCTCAATAAACATCTTAAATTAAAGCAAACAAAGAAAAAAATCAATAATATGAAGAGTTTTGGGGATGACCTGAGCAAGAGTTGTAGTCTATAAGTGCCATTAATCCTTGAAGAGACAGGAAATAGGAGTTACTTTATCTGTGCAATATTTATACCAAGTCTAATTTCTGGGGTGTACAAAGCAATTTATGGTTTTTTGAAATTGTTTTGAATTTTTTTGTATGGAAAGAGAGAGAAATATGGCATCATGGGGTTTACTAACAAGAATCTTTATTTCTATATATGTTATCCTGTCCTAAACTAAACCTCATATTGATATATTCCAATTATGAACAACAGGGCAAAAGGATGGGTAAAAACATATGAAGATGTTCCATTTAAAATAATACAGTAGAGAAATAAAAATTAACAAAAAAGTAATCCAAATCTATGTGTTTTTAAATAAACAGTAAAGTGTTAGGAGCTATGCAAATTGGTATAAATCTATTAGAAATCAGATATCACTTTTATTTTAATTAAGTAAAATGTTTTTAAAATGTGGAGGTGTTCCCCTGCGTTCAGTCAGGTAAGATGATGCTTTATACATAAAGACGTCTCTGAAACACCGTGTCAAGAACCAGCTGGAGAAATTTAGACATGCAACAACAGAATAAATTGGGCATACTGAGAACATAACAGTGGGTGGGCTCTTGCATCAGAAAAACACAAGTTGGAGTTCCACCTGTATTACAGACTAGCTGCCTGGGCTTAATTCAGGTGCTTAACGTCTCAGACTTCTCTTCCTTATCTGTAAGATGGGCGTATATGATATGAAGTAAGTAAACACCAATGAAGGATGTAATTGTGCCTTTCATAAAGTTCCCCGCTCTCAGTGTGTGTTATTAACACTGCGCAGCCGCCTATGGTGCCCTCTCTGCGGTCGGCAGTGAGTATAGATCAAGGAGAGCATTTGACATCTGTCGGCATTGCAGCAACATGGAGCTTGTGTCACACAGGCACGGTGATAGGTCTGTCAGAATGACGTCACTGCAGAAGATTCGTCTTCCTTTATGTGACTAATGTTAAGATTTTTTTCAACAAAATCAATAGTTTTGAAAAAATTAATGTTAAATTTTAAATAATATAATGCACAAGATCTTTGAACAGCCAGCCAGTGTGGGCTGGGTCCTTTCGTACAGCTCTTAACTTCCAAAATACCATCAATTTGGGCGAGAAAGGTAAGCTTTTCCCACTAAATGTCTCCTTTTGCTCTTCCTTCTATCCTCAGATTCTAAATATGCTAATAATTGTAATATTAGAACAGTCATATTAGCAGTAAAATTGCCTTTCAGGATATTAAGACAAGTTTAATTTAATTAGCTGGATTTAATTCTTCTTTCTTTATCCAGACATACTGAAGTCACACGGCCCAGCTAAATTGCACCCAGGTGTTGGCATTTATTGTTGTGGGCCTCACAGCTCATCAGGAGTTAAAGATGCCCCTGTCTGTGGTATTCTTATCCATCTGCCTCTTCCCAGTGGGAGGCAACCTGGGTTTGATCCTTGTCATTAGAGCAGAAGCAAGACTCAAGACACCAATGTACTACTTTCTTAGCAAGCTGGCTTCTATTGATTTCTGCTATTACACCCAAAATGCTTGAGAATTTCTTGTACAAACAAAATGTGATCTCCTTCAACGCGTGAACTGCTCACTTAGGCTGTTTCCTGGACTGCATGACAGCCAAGTGCTTGCTCCTGCTTCCATGGCCTACAACCAACATGTGGCCACTTGTAATCCTCTGCTGTATATGATTGTAATGTCCCCAGGAATCTGCATTTGGCCTGTGGCCGTCCCCTTTAGCTGTAACTTTCTGGTTGTACTATTTCATGCCATCCTCTCCTATTGTCACTCCAATATTGTTAGTCATTTCTATCATGATGACACGCCTCTCCTGAGGCTAACTTGCTCAGACACTCCAAACAGCTGCGGATCGTGGCCTGTGCTGGTATCATGTTCATTTCTTCCCTTCTGGTTGTCTTTGTTTCCTACAGGTGCATCATTTCGGGCCATCCTGAGGAGGTGTTCAGCTGAGGGCAGGTGCCAGGCTTTCTCCACATGTGGCTCCCACATGCTGGCAGTCACCATAGTCCTCGGGACCCTGATCTGTATGTACCTACAGCCAAGCTCATACCCTTCCCTTGACACAGATAAGATGGGCTCAGTCTTCTACACAGTGATCATTCCCATGCCGAACCCCTTAATTTACAACCTTAGGAACAAGGAGGTGAAAGACACCCCGAAAAAAGCCATCAATAGAAACTAGGCTTTCGTGTTCATGAAGTTGAGAAAGTGACTTGAATAAATAAAAATGAAATTTTCATGGTCTGATTTTTTCCTTTTAAAAAACTACTTCTTTTTAAAAAACTATCAGAGTGCCTATTCTTAACATGTGAGTTTGATACATCTGTTCTCTGTATAGTGAAATTTTTTAAAGATTTTCACTTAGAATGAGATTTCAGATGAAAAAGTAACCATAGGTAGGATCCTAGGGGGCATCACACATTAGAAACAAACATACTCAAAATAATTGAAACTTGAAAGACTGTTTGGCCAGTGGCAAGGACGATATGCAGTTACACTGGAGCCAGCTGGTCATCACTGATGAAGGTGCTGCTCATCACACATTGTGCCCAGCAGGCAGCGTAGCCCGGTGAAAAGAAGACAGGCCTGGAGTCAAACAACGTGCTCAGGTCCCAAACATGGCATTTCCTGTGTGGGCTCTCACCAGCTTATTTATCAGTTAAATGAGGACAATGTTACTCAACTTGGAATCTTTTTTAGGAGTAAATAACATGAAAAATGGCAATAATCAATTGTAGGCACTTGCATATCATCTCCCTTCCTTCTATGAACCTAAAGACCTCAGTTCTATTCTCAACTCTATTAATGAACTTGAGGGGCCAAATGAGGATTACCATACATAACTTATAACCATAATAGAGATAGAGATATGTATGGATATGTTTAAAATAAATGGAGTAACTTTACAATTTTCAATTACGCAGAAAATGGTTTTGTGTTTGCAACTCATACATATCGTTTAATATTTTTTTCCATCCAGTGACCATTTCAATACTTATTAACAAAAGATTAGAGAGATGTTATTAATGTCCAGAGAGAGAAGATGATATTCAAGTAAAATTATTTCTTAACAAGCTTGCCTTAGGCCAGGGTCTACTTTTGACGTTACTGTGCACATTTGGATGACTCACAGAGACACGGGGCTAGTCTGTCCACAGCTCTCAAAACTTTCTGTCTTCGTCTTTTCTTTAAACACATATACCTGCTATTTGAACATTTCAGTGGCGCCCTGTTTTCTGACAAAGCTCCTGTAGCAGGTTTTGAGTCTGTATTCCATATATTGAAAGCTTGTCATCAACATCCTTGAGTTCACAACCTCCTGTCTTGGCAGGCTGTGCCACAGCTGTGCTGTTTAAGAGCACAGATTCCCTGGAGTCTAAAAGCTCAAATGTGAACACTGGGTCTAACACCCGCTGAAGCAAAGATCTGGGTATTGTCATAGGATCAAAACAGACAATGAACAAAAAAAATTTGTTTAACAGTAAAAGACTTCTTAAGATGATAAATTTTACATTTATTCTCCCAATTTTAAAATGATAAACACTTAGAAAGATATCCAATCCAAGTAAAATTTTAAAATTTTGGTTAGAAGTAAAGATTTGCCACAACAATTCGTATAGGAGAAAAAATTCATCATGAATTTCACTTAAAACTTGACGATAATTATATAAATTGTTTTTGTCCTTTTTGAGGACAACTGCTTTCAATTAGAAAAGTATTTTAAACTTAAATTAGTCCACCTGTGGAACATATCACAATGAAATATTACCCTCAAAAATGTGGAATTATGAAGTTATTTTATTGGTAAATAATTAGGAATGCTTCAAATATCCAGATGGGCACCAGACAAGCACAATTTATAGGTATACCAAGATGAAAAATCATCAATATTCGTAGGCATGGAATGCATTCCAAAATGGAAATATACATACGAAATTGAAATCAAGTTTGTTGAAATAGAGACTAGCACAAAATGTAAAGAATGATTTAAATGAATATTACAGAAAGAAGGATCACCCACAGTGTCACCTCATAAACAGAACTACCGTTAGCATTTTGCCATGCACAATTTGAGCATGTTTTCTGCGTGCATATATGATCTACAGGTCATAACATGCGATGAGAACATTACAGAAATCCTTTCTTACTAGAGAACCAGATTAGCCTGCTGCTCTTTTTAACTTGCTATATTGTGGACACTTTTCAATACCAATAAACATAGACCGATTTCAGCCTTTTAATTTTACTAAAGAGCTGTGCAATAACTGAACACGTATTAGAATACATGTAGATAAACTCTATTTTTTGGTAAGTAAAAATGAAACAATTCATATACTTGCATACTTTTATTATTTCCCTAAGTACCTAGCATTAAAATCATTGTATCAAGTGACAGGAATATTTTAAACAATTTTGACACTTACACTGCTTTCCAGAAAGATGAAGAGAAATTATACCTCTGTTGGCTATATCCATTTTTCCACAACTTTCTCAACAGTGTGCAGCATCATTCTTCTCATTTGATCCATCTGATGGACATCTGATTGCCAGCCAGTCCTTTCACATTTAAGAGCTGAAGGTTTTCTCTTTGTAATTTAGGAGATCGGGGAGAGTGAGTCATAAATATAGATCTAAACACACTGTGGGGAGAGACTCACCATGGATTTTAAGTGCTGCTCTAGCATATCGGTTACTCATATAAATACGTGTGTCTTTCATTCTTTTTTTTTTTTTCTTTTGAGGAAGACTGGCCCTGAGCTAATATCCGTGCCCATCTTCCTCTACTTTGTATGTGGGATGCCGGCCACAGCATGGCTTGACAAGCGGTGCATAGGTCCACACCCGGGATTCCAACTGGGAACCTCCAGCTGCCGACGTGGAACGTGGGCACTTAACCACTGCACCGCCAGGCCGGCCGAGCGTGCGTCTTTCGCTAGACATTATTTTCCATCATTTTGCTTATAATACCAACCTACCTTTGTATAACCACCGCCAGCGCAGCTCCTTCCAGCTCACAAAAGCTATATCTGCACATCCCTTCCCAACTCCACGTTCAGGACTTCGGCAGCTTCAACCCAGCTGTGGTAAGTACACTTAGCCCATGGAAATCAGGAAGTCAACTGATGCTACAAATCAGCACTGTTCTGGTTCACTGCTTTTGAAAGCCAGTTGACAAACATTCTCTGGCATGCCACTGACGCCACTCTGTTTCACAGTCTGCAGTTTATAATATAGTTCACTATTTGTACGGATAAATCACCCTTCATTACACTTGATTTTGAGGAATGTCCTAGTCTAGGACGCTTCCTCCGTGGCTGCGGAGGAGCCGCTGGCTCCCTCCTCTCCCGCGGCCTGGTGGGGGGCGGGCCAAGCGGGGCGTCTGCCCCCGACCCCCGAGTTCACACTGCAGGTCATCGCCATCCTCGGCTCCATGGCAGGGAAGACGAGCCTGATGAAGCTTCATCGCTGCCACCTTTTGCGGGGCCTGCGCGTCCACCGAAGGGTGCTCGGGGACCCGGGACCGCTGGGCCTCCGCCCGGCGCCGCCCTCCCCGGCCCAGGGCTGTGTCCTGCGCCCTGTGGCCTCGCTTCTCCGCACGGAGGCAAGTCTCCCGCTCCAGCTGTATGGCCGGGGTGGCCCTGCATCTGGGCCTCGGCGAAAGCCAGGGGAGCGGGGCAGCCCCTGTGGAAGCCCCTTGATCCTATTCCCAAGGCAGGACCGAGATGTTCTCGTAGTCTCCACGCAGACGTGTCTTTGGGGCCTCTGGCACCTCCCACTGCTGGGTCAGAGCCAGGTGATTGAACACAGGCGTCTCAGCCTTCCCTCCCAGGCCCTCGAGCGCCAGTCAGGAGGCCAGGGTGATGCATTGGCCCCAGGGTGGTGCGTTGGTCCCAGGGTGGTGCGTTGGTCCCAGAGTGATGCGTTGGTCCCAGGGTGATGCGTTGGTCCCAGAGTGGTGCCTTGGTCCCGTTCAGGTCCCGGAGACAGTGTGAGCACGTCTCCTCAGGAGCTCCCCGCCCCTGCGCTTACTCATCCAGGAAAAAAGGGAGAGACGTGGGAAGCAAGCAGGAGGCGTAGTGAAGCCGAAGGTGTGCCCCTGGCTGGACGCCCACCGTGGGTCACCGACAGCGAATTTTGATGCCTTGGCTTTGCCTTATGAGGAGGAGGAGTTGCACTGTAAATCCAGGCTTATTTTGTAGTTTTGAACTCAGTTTTAGGATGCACTGAAATAAGGAAGTTTAAAATTCCCTGTGGAAGATCTCTGGAGAATATTGACTAAAACTGCACTAAATTTCTTGTTTTAAGTATCAATGGGGAGCAGAGGGACTTCACCTGTATTTATCCATGATCTCAAATGACCCAGGGACTCCCCGAGGTGGGGAGGAGTCCTCCAGAACCGCCCCGGTGCGCGAAGTCTAGACAGTCCGCTCCAGGTCAGGAAGCAGCGCCCTCAGCGTCTGAAACGGAAACTGCAGGGGGCAGTTTTTAATGAAGGCGGATGAGCAGGACTTGGCGTTGAAGTTTTCCAGGTCGTTGTGGGTTGCAACAGTTATTTCCATGGAAAACTCCTTAAAAGCTGTCAAAGCCAGGGGACCCCGCAGAGGAGGCAGCTCTTCACAATACAGCACAGTCACCTTCAGTGATGGATTTCCCCAGGGCGGGCCCAAGAAACATCGAAAAGGATTTCAATTTGAAATTCAGAGTTAAAAGCATCGTTCCATATACTTGTATGTATATTTAGTGTTGTAACCGGTGGTAGTTCCAAGGTGGTACAATTTGGTGATGAACTGGTTTTAAATTGTCAGGTGACAAGACAGCATTACATTTAAAATGTCTTAAACTCCCAATTTTTGTATTGTCAAAAAGAAGAAAAGAAAGAAATGTCCTGACCTTGCAAGTTTGCTTAATAAATTTGTTGAGGATTACCTGTCCTGCATTACGTGTTTGAATTAACTTGTGAAGAATTTTCTTCTTTCCTAAATGTCATTTCCCTGAGAAGTAATGTGAAACTAGAAATGTATTCAACTTAAACATAAACAACCTGAATGTATAAGACCAGCATTTTGCTAAGTTTAATATTAAACTCTAGGTTTTAATTTTTTTGTTTATTATTTTAAAAGTGATCCTGAAAATTTTATTTTCATATTTCTTTGAAGTTACCTTTTTATTACGGTAACATTTTCTCTTAAAAAATCATTATATGTTTTTGTAGAAGAAGATTCTGCCACAATAGCAAATCTAACAATGTGTTTCCACTGAACTTATTGCTTCAGACACAATCATATACTTTATAAATAATGATGTTTTCAGCCCTTCCTCCATAGCATTGACTAGCACACTAAGAATAACGTTCAGTCAGAGTCGTGGTTTTCTTAATTCTGGGTTGCGTTGGAATGTCTAGTATTTCACCTCAATATATTACTCTGAAATATGCTGCCGTCATTTATCTCTGAACTACTTATTCTGTTATACCTTTAATATTGGGTTTTCATTGTATATATGAGGTTCCACATTTTTTTCCTGAGGAAGATACACCCTGGGCTAATATCTGTGCCAGTCTTCCTCTATTTTGTATGTGGCTTGCTGCCACAAAATGGCCACTGGTGAGTGGTGTAGGTCCATGCCCAGGAGCCGAACCTGGGCCGCTGAAGCAGAGAGCACCAAACTTAACAACTAGGCCACTGGGCCAGCCCCAAGATTCCACATTTTAATTCAAGGCATTCTGTCTTAATCCACCAGACTGCTGAACATGTTGGAATTTCTGTCTGGAGCAAATCCCTTCAGATCAAAAGCAGGCAGAATGGAGAGCTGAGAATGGCTCATAGGACTAGTGGGAATTATCTTTCCAATTTGGTCACAATAAAATGAGTGCGAGTCAAGTCCTTAATCCAAGAAGTGGGAGATTATCCAGATGGATGTTCTGGAGACAACAGTCTGATATGCTTCTACACATAGTGCATGGCCAAAGCCAATTAACTCAGAAGTGACTGAATTCATCCGTTTGGGCTTCAAGTCCTTCTTTTTTGGGATCTTTCTAGTAATCTACTTAATTAGTGTCATAGGTAATCTTGGGTTAATTTGGCTAATTCATATAAGTCATCACTTCAGACACCTCTGTATGTTTTCCTCTGCCACCTAGCTTTTGTTGATTTTTGCTATACCTCCTCTAACATCCCTAACATTCTAAACCTCCACAAGAAAAAGATTATAAATTTGGAGTGGGAAGATAATTTTAATAATTTTTGGTTGAATCAAACCATGAATGAGGTGAAGGCTCATGGAGATCACTGGATAACTCTCATTTTAAAAATAAGAAAACTGACCCTCTAATGAGGCCCAGAGCTTGAGATCACATAAGTAGGACTTGGGGTCCAACATGAACTTTTTGCATGTTGAAAGGAGAATTTCTGAAAAAAAGATTCATGCTATCAAAAATGTTTACAATGTGAGAGTTAAATTAAAGGAGAGTGTCAGTTTCTTTTTTACACTAATGAAAATTGTGTCTTCAAGCAAAAGGCTACACTGTAAAATGTTTTTGAAATTTATTTCAGCATTGAATCTCTTTTTGATGGATCATCACCATGGGTTTATAATACCATGAAACACATTTGAGAAAATCTTTTCTAAGGAGTATGGTACACTGGTGATGCTGGCACAGTAGAATTTGGCTGCTTCTGCAATGCAGGGGACCAGAAATCTGACAGGTGGTTGTGATTTAAGCATCTTCCGAGAGTGCCAGGGCTTGCTTCAGGCACAGTAAAAATTACCAGAACAGATGGAGAGGCTCATTTTTGTCTGTCATTCAATAGCTTGGCTGTAATTTTATGGCCAATCATAAAGTTATTAACAAAAATCCAGTCATTTTAAGAACTGTTATACAAAATTGTGATTTAAAGTTTTCTAAAAAGTTATGGTATATTGTTTTAGTTTATAACAGGTGAAAAGTACAATCTTAAGAAAAAGCCCTTATAAAGCAATAGCCAATTTTGTTAAACTAAGCTTTACTGAAGACTGATGGATGATTTTATTTTCTTAAAGAAAGATATATTACTTATAAGTATCATTTGTAAAAAGTTATAGTTTTTTAAAGTTACAAAGAATTTAGAATTGGGACACCAAAACAAGAAATATGTTAAAAGATATTGATCAATTAAAACATTAAATTAAAATTAAATGAGATGCTGAAGGACTTAAATTTTTTAACTTTTTATTTTGACATAATTTCAGAATTACAGAAAAGATGCTAACATTTTAGAAAGAATTCCTGTACACCCTTCACCCATATTTCCCAAATAATAACTTATTACCCCATTTTTCTCCTGAGCTGTTTGATAATGAGTTAAAGACAAGCTGCCTCTTTACTCCGAGACTGGATGGACTCAAGCTTCCCCAAACAGCCTAACAGAAGAATTATTTCCAGTAACAAATAATATATGCCTCAGTGTCTACTGTCCTACACACATTGTCCAGCATTCAATCAAAAATTACGAAACACAAACAAAAGCAAGAAAAAACAACCCATGAAGAAATCAACAGAACCAGAATTAAAGATAAACGAACAGGGAATTTTAAATAGGACTAATATGCTGAAGCTTCTGTTGCAGCAGATCTCACCTGAGGGGCAATTTTGCCCCAGGGAGCATTTGGCAATTTCTGGAAACATCATTGGTTTCACAACTGAATGGGGGTGAGCTGGAATTTAGTGAGTGAAGGCAAAGGCTTCTGCTCAACATTCTGCAATGCACAGGACAGCCTCTGCCACAATAATGCTGAAGTTGAGAAACTACCCTAAACTCCCTTACATTACACAGATGCTAAAAACAGCTGTCTTCCTTTTCTCCATTAGAAACAGGAAATTTGCTATAGCAACATATAAGGTGTAAAGAGAAAGTAACTTTTAACAAAAAATTTCATGTTCTCTTCTGTTATCCCCAGGGTTGAGAAACCCTGTTCTACTGGAAAAAGTAGACAATCTATATGAACATATGAGAAATCTGAAAAGAAAGGAGAGTCCACAACTTAAAATTTCATTGATGACATCCTTTTAGTCAAAATCCAAAGGCATAGGAAAAAAGTTGACAAGCTTTACTACTTAAAGTTTCTGGATAATAAAAGTCACCATTAACAAAGCCTGAAGACAATAAACTAAATTATTTGCAATGTTAATAAGAGATTAATATCTATAATGTACACAGAACTTCTAAATTTCAATAATAAGGCGCTAACAAAATATTAGAAAGAGGGGCCAGCCCAGTGGCACAGCGGTTAAGTTCGCACGTTACGCTTCTCAGCAGCCCGGGGTTCGCTGGTTCGGATCCCGGGTGCGGACATGGCACCACTTAGCATGCCATGCTTTGGTAGGCGTCCTACACAGAAAGTAGAGGAAGATGGGCACGGATGTTAGCTCAGGGCCAGGCTTCCTCAGCAAAAAAGAGGAAGACTGGCAGTAGTTAGCTCAGGGCCAATCTTCCTCAAAAAAAAAATACATATACAAAATATAGGTTATCGACAGAAAAAGAAAAGAAAATTGTTAATAAAAACATAATAATCAAGGAAATTGGAATTAATACAAGGAGCTAATATAGTCAAACATTAGATTGTAAAAATCTGCAAGGTTGGATAACATTCGATATTGGTTAGATAGGGTGAAATGGACAATCCCCTGTGGTACCAGGGTAAGTTGATACAGACTATTCAGCAATTTGGTACTAGCTATGAAAACTTAAGATGCACGTACTGTAAGGCCCATCAGTTTCACTATTTTAATCTACCTTAGAGAAACACTCTAAGTTCATAGGAAGATATTTACAAGAAGCTTTTTCTGCAGTAAATTTACAAGAGCAAAAGATTGAAAAATATGCAGACAACAGAATGGATGACACCAGAGTGAACCCTGACGGAAACTGTGGCCTTTGGGTGATTCTGACACGTCAGTGTAGGTGCATCAGTTATAACCATTGTACCACTCTGGTGACAGGCTATACACATGTATGGGCAAGGGGTATATGGAAAAATCTCTGTGCTTTCCTCTTAATTTTTCTGTGAACCTAAAACTGCTCGTAAAAAAATTGCCTTTTTTAAAATAGAGCAATTTGGCCAAGGCCAAATGCTTCTCTGTGGCTTCCCACCTGCTTTCCGCTCCCACAAGGTGCCCTTGAAACTTCCACACTAACGTAGTCACTCGCATTTTGGTTCTGAGCCCTCCAGTGGGGTGGAACAATCCTTCCAAAGGACTGTAACCCATTCCAAAAACATAGCCCTCCTATGGGTCTTTCAGAGCGCACATTAATAGGCTTTCATTTTACAAAAAAATTAGTAAATAACAAAATCTGTTACGTGAGTAGAAGTATGTATTTCCAAATTGAGAGTAATGCTTTCTGAGTTATGTGAGGATTCCAAATTCAGTATTCTAGCAAGAAACTTGTCCTCAGTGCTGGCAAAGCGGGGAGGTTCTCACAGCACAGTGTGTTTGCAGGCCATTGGACTTCCTGCGTTTGTGGGAAAGGATGCTCTCTCAGATGTAAAGTATCAGGACCGTTTTGAGTCGGTTATGCTTTACAATTGCTGCTATTCTTACTTTATAATTACAAGTTTCTGTTAATCTTTTTAAAATATGTACTCATCCATCAATAAAAAATTACAAGATAATTGGGGGTATATCTATATGAGTAAAAAAGAGTAAAATACTTCCATCTATAGTGTGGCTTCTGTACTGGCATGAAGTATTCTCCAATATACATGTTGAGTGAAAAAAGCAGCTTGAAATACAATATGCATGGTATTATTGTGTTAATTCTGATAAATGGTAAAATACTGTATATTTTACAATTACAAAGTGAAGAGCCTAAGTTTGGGGGCAGCGATTAAGGGTATGATAACATCTTTTGTAATATCTAAGATGTTTCAATAAGAATATATTATTACTAATGTGATTTAAAAGTTATAGGTTTTGCCTTGAGTTTGCAAGGAAGACTAGACATCCTATTCACAATGAGATTTCCACTGAATTGGGAAAGGGTTCAAAAACAAATTTGACAGAATCTCTAATTTGTGGGAGATTATTTAAAATTGCAACATAAGCATATAGTACTGTGTACTTCACAATAAATAGGTTACAAAGAATCAGAGGTGACTTCTGGATGTTTGGGAGAATAGTTCAACTTTTCTAGTAATTTTTCTTTTGACATGAAGATCAAAGAGAAACACAGAAAAAGACAATGCTAAAGATTTTTCCAGTTTTATTGAGAAATAGTTGAATACATCATTGTGTAAGTTTCGGGCACACAGCATGATGGTTTGATTTACATATATTGTGAAATGATCACCACAATACATTCAGAATTTTTAAGGAAGAGCAGTAGTGTGGGAACACAGGAAGCTCTGTGGTCCCAGCCTCCCCAGGCCTTACACGTGCAACTGTAGGGAGCCACAGATGTCAGCTCAGTGTGGGGGCCGTGCTGCTCTGGTGGAGGGGGAGCAGTAAGTTATGGATGTACACAGACTCACCCTCTCCCTGCCCCTTACGGAGAATTCAGCCTTAGGCCGTTCACTTCTCCTGCTGCCAGACACTGCAGCCCTGAGATCTGTGTTAGACCATGGGCCTCAATTCTTCTTATCAGGGTAACAGGTCAAGGAAGTCACAGACAGGTCTGGGGTCTTTGCCGTCCTCCACCCTCAATATCACGTCCGTATGTCTGTCAAATAATCAACTATGTACCCACTTCAAATTTCCAATTCCTCTTTCAAAACTAAAATATTTACTTACTAATAGGAAGCAGTTTAACAAATTAGAGTTCAACCACAGGAAAATCTATGGAGCTGTGAAAAAAGGTGGAAGGAATATGTACATAAAAAGGATTCTTTTCATGCAGAAAATGCTACTCATAAAATCTTACACATAGTTTGATACAGGTTTTTAAAATATATAGAGATACATAAAAATAACTAGATTAATATTTAGAAAAATGCTTGGGTACATTACAAAGTGTGAGTCATGAGTACCTTTGTAAAGAAGAGAGAACATGCATGTTCACATGTGCCTGTGTGTTGCAGGGGTCAGCTATGTGCTGTAGGGGGTACTTTTCATATTTTGTTGAGCACATACATTGCTTGAGACATTTATGAAGAGAATATTCATATTTTTTTGTGATGTGAAAAAGAAAAAGAATTCTAACTTGCTTAAAAGCAAAAATAAATTTATACAGGTGGCTATCTATCCACTTCTCATTTGAAAGTGTTCACATCTAGAGGGGGCTTCTTAGCTCTGGATTATGGGGACAACTTAAAATTTTTTCTTGGTGTGTTTGTATTTTCCAGACCAGTTACTCTGCCTGCAATCTCTCTCCCTGGAAATCATTAATTCCCCACAAGGCGTCCACTATCGGTGGGACTGGGGTGAGAGTGAGGCTCTGAAGCAGACCCCGTTCACCCCAGGAGGATATTTTCACTTCTGCTTGAAAATGAGCTGCTTCCTGAAGCAGACAATACACAGTACTTTACCTAACATGCAAACCCCCTGAAAACAAGGCCCCTAAAACAACCCCTACAAAACAAGGCCCAAGCAGTAATCCAAGATTCACCTTCTACCATGATCTTATGGTTTTGCAGAGCTGGAAAATTCAGTCTATACTGACTGGGGTTTAAATGCTGGCTCAGCTATTGGCCATTTCTTTCACCTGAGACTCATTGTCTCCTGTCTCGATGTCTCAGCTTCCTCAGCTCACAGCCCTCTCGTCATCTCCCCAGCTCCCTGGGCGCGCTCCAGATTTTCCCATCCTGCTCTGCGGAGCCCCACCCACCTCCGCCATCATCTCTCACGCACTCCATCAGGACCGCTCACCCACAGCCCGCCCCTCCTGCTGGTCCCTCCCGGCGTCGCGCTCTTCCTCTCGCTTCAATTCCTTTCCAGGCTCTACATTCGTCCCATTTCTCACGCTGACCACACATGGAATTCCAATTTCCTGGGTTCTCAGAATCCTCAACACCCAAGCGTTGGATTCCTGGATGAACGGTACTGCGATTTCAATTTCCTTTACTGCATATCCGCTTCTTCCATTTCCAGGTTCGGAAAGAATTTCTGGTTCCCAGGCTCCTCTGGTCACAAACTTCCGATTTCCAGGTTTGGAGGATACCCCCCACCAGGAATCAGCCGCAAGAGGCTGAACTCTACTTAAGGTCCCTCTTCTCCGTCAGACCACACGAAGTGGTCAATGAGACCTGGGTGTGCTTGAAAGAAAACACAAAGCGGTCGTTATACGGAGATCGCATAATTGTCTACCAAGAAAACTTCAGAGAGTTCACGGAAAAATTCTGACAATTCAATAAGATACTATGGCAGTATCAACAAACAAAATGCAATGGTTTTTCTATCAAGGTAAAAATTCATTTTAAAATACAATAGGAAAACCTGTTTAAAATAAAAAAATAATAATCTTTGAAAATATCTAGGAACAATTCTACAAGAAATACATGAAGCCCTCAAGGAAGAAAGTGTAAAGTAGAAAACAATGAAATCATAACCTCCCTAAAGAGAGTTATACTGGTGGGATGGGGAAATCTTGACATTACAGGGACGCCATTACCTCCAAATTAATCTACGCAATCAAACTTCCAAGATGTTTTCATGGAACTTTGTAAACTAGCTATAATGTTTATACAGGACAAGAAAATATATAAAAGAAGCAGTACAGCTGTAGAGAATAATTAGTGATCAATTGTTCACATTTGCCCACTTCCTACCCTCCGCTTTGCCATCACTAAACTTTAATCAGCTTCTCTCTTTACCACAGGCCCCTAAACTCTGCTCGCTCTCAAGCCTGAATAAAAACAAAGAAAGTGGAACTGCTCCCCCCGCTTAATTTTCTCTCCGAAATTGGCTGACCACAGGGAGACTCCCCATCAGAACCCCCTGGTAATTTCCCTTCGTCAAGCTTCCCCTTCAGAGATTCGGCTTATCTCTGCATGCCTCCGTCTTAACCTTATACGAGGGGAACATTTTTCTGTATGATTTTGAAAGGCTCACAGATTTCTGAGATTAGCACATTCTCCCTAATGTAATAGTCTTTCTAATTAAAGTCTCTCTTCATCAAAGTTGATATTTGGTTTTATTGAACATAGAAAACAAATATTTGCCTTATAGGACCAATAAAATCGTCAAAACTATAGCATTTTTAAAAGTGTGGTGTGGTTCCTGGAATAGAAAAATGCATTAATGAAACAAAATAAAGAATACATCATGTATAACAATTTAATAGTCAATAGAAATCGAATTTCAAAGCAATGTGTGAAAGGAGGCATGGAAAACAGTGTAGGAACAATATTCTCTCCAATAAATGGTATCAGGACAACAGGATATTCATTTAGAAAAATATTATTTACTAACCAACTTCTAGGAACATTAAAATCTACCAAAATTATTAAATTATTAGAAAATGAAGAACAATGTCCTAGACAAGCACTAAAGCAAAATTCCATACAGTAAATCATTGAAAACCTGGACCAAAATAAAATGAAAAGTTTGTGGTGACACCACCTTCAATTTCATCATTATTCCAATTGTCATGGGGCTGAGATTTACCCCATTTATATCAGTGTGAGAACGGACAAGTGGAATCATTGAGTGCGACTGGTGCTCCAAGACACTCCTGTCCTCGCTGGTCAGACACTGTGCAGTGAACAGGGTGTGCATGTCATCCTGGACCCAGTGCCCAGCGTTCGACTCTCTGACTGGTGGCATCCTTAGCATCTGCCCTCCCTGACAGCACGGCTACTGCTTCCAGGCCCTTAGGGCAGCTGAGCTAGGACAGTCCATGAGCAGTTGGACTCCAGTGTGGAGGGACAGCTGGATTCACATCTGGTTGGTGATGCTCATGCTCTGCAGGTTCCTGGGGCTCCTGTCAGGGGTGGGAGAAGGGTGGAATCAAGAGAAAACCACTAGGGTTTATAAACATATTGTATTTAAAAATCTGCATTTGAAAGAAGTAACTTGGCCCTATTTTCTTTGTTAACTCCCCAATTGGTGTTTTGGGGTTGTCTTTATTTTTTTTAACCCAGCTAAAATGGATGATCTTGCTCCAGGGAAAAATTTAAGTCTTTAATCTCCAAACAAGGAAGTTCCAGCATTCCCTGATGGATCAGAGGAAGCTTAGAGACCTAAAATTGCTGACTCCATTGCTTCCAATTTAGCTGCTGCTCAGGTTCAAGTGAATATTCTCTCTTCTCCCCTTATCCTTCCCCAGAAATAAAGCAGGTGACAGGGTTTTCAGAAAAAAAAATCTTATGATGGCAGAAGCAGAGTTTGAAGATGTGATACAGTAGAAGTTTTACATTATTTTTTAAATGATATATAGGTATAAATACATACACACACATCATACACATAAATATATTCTTAACTCCTTAAAATCAATAAGAAAAACACAATGAATAAAATAGAACATGTTCAAAAATATGAGCAGATAATTCAGAGAGAACCATGAAATTACAAAAATACATGAAAATTTCAACTACACTAGTAATGAGAGAAGTACAATTGATATGATATTAAGATAAATTGTTTGCCAATCGAATTGGGGAAAATGAAAGCCTTTGATAATGTATAATTTCAAGATTCCAAGACGTCTGTGATCCCTAAGCATCTGAATGGTTAACTGCTAAGCTTAAAGAATCTTAGAATTGTAAAGTTGAAAGGTACTGTGCAGTTCACCTGGTCTGGCCTTGTCGTCCTATGGATGGAGGCACCTGTGTGCTCAAAGAGGTTGGCTTATATTCTTGAAGTCTTTGACTTTTCTCCATCCACAAATATATAAGGAACACACTTTCCTGCCATTTTTAAGCTACTGTATCTTTCTTCTTCTATTAATTTCCTTCTAAATAAGATAAATGATTGACTAGAACATGGAAATCACTTAAGCCACAAGTCAACAAAATTTTTCATGTTAAAAATGAAACATAAAAAAATGACAGTATTGTTGATTGGATATGGAGGATTGATCCTCTCATATAGAACCTGGGTAATTTCACAGGTGCCATTAGATAGAAGTGTGGCATAATTTATGACAATGTAAAATACATATGCTCTATGACTCAGTATTTGAACCACTTGATGCCTAGTCTAAGGAAATTTACAAATGTTCTCCCTATGGCACTTTTGAAACATTCATTGCAGAATTATTGTAGCAATGAGAAACAAGAGCCCATCTAAATGTGCATCAACAAAGGGAATGGCAAAGCATAATTTATTCATATTGTGTCATCTAAATATATGCAACAGCAGCCAAAAAGAAAGATGTGGATCTGTATGTATGACATACAAAAACTCTCCCAAAATATTGTTGACTAAAGGACGAGTTGTGAACAAAGTTCACACTATAGAAAATTTTATGTTAAAACACAACTACAACTAATGTAAATACAAACATTTTATACATAAAACAACCATAAGAAGGCTCTGAAAGGTGTAGAGAAGGCAGATAGCACAGGAACCGTGGGACCCAAGGAAATACGCAGTGTTGATTCTGTGGGTTTTCTTCCTGCCTCATACATCCCAGACTTGGCACAAAGAGGTTGCAACCCAGAAATACCAATGGGTGCAGATAAAAGAAGTGCCCGCAAGAGAAGCCTGCTCCCCCCTTAGCCAAAAGACCAAGAAAAGGGCAGCCAACACAACAGAGAGTAGGTCAACAGTAACTGCCCACTCCAACCAAACACCACAGAAAAGACTGTGTCCCACGCTTCCCCTCAGCAGCAGAGGTCAGGTGGGAAGCCCAGCCCTCCACTCCTGCCATCTGTAAGGAAGCACTCCTCCCACCCGATGGGCTGCAGCAGAGAAGGAGGTGGGATGCTCATCATGCCCGTTGGAAAGAGCCCCTGTCTGTGGAGTCAGTGGAGGCATGTAGGGAGGTTTCTCTACAGCCCAGTCAGGTGGTGTCAGCAGAGGCCTGGTTGTGAGCGAGACCCTCCAACCCCACCCAGCGGTAACAAGGTATCCCTCCCCCACAGGAGCATTAGTGGAGCCCAAGCAGGAAAGCTGGATCCCACCCTCATGGGCCAGAAACGAGATGGCAGCCCTTTCCCCACTGCAATGATGTCAGAGGAGTCAGCCAAAACTGAAGAAGTTAATAAAATCTAGTTTTGAAACATAATACCTTAAATATCCAGGATACAGTAAAAAATCGTTGTCATCCCAAGAACCAGGAAAATCTCAGCTTGAGATGACACAAATGTTAGAATCCTCTGACAAGTATTTTAAGACACCTATAACGAAAAATGTTCCAGTGAACAATTACACACAAACTTTTCAGAAATAAGTGAAAAAATAAAAAATCTCAGCAGAGAAATAGAAAACCTTGACAAAAAGCATGATACAAAAAAGACCTAAATGGAAATTTTAGACCTGAAAAATCCAATAACTGAAATGAAAACTTGTCTGGATGAGCTTAATAGCAGAATGGAGGGAAAAAAAGGATAAAAAAAATCACCAAACTTGAAGACAGAACAATAAAAATTGCCCAATTTGAATAACAGAAAGAAAATAGGCTATAAAAAAATGAACAGAGTGTGAGGGACCTGTGAGACTATAACAAAAATCTGATATTTGTGTCATTGAATTCCAGAGGGAGATAAGAGAATGTGGATCTCAAAATTGTTCAGAGGAATAAATGGCTAAAAATTTCTCAAATTTTCCAAAAGACAAAAACATATAGATTCAAGAAGCTGTGGAATCTCCAAATAGGATAAACTCAAAGAAACCCATGCCAGGATACATCAAAATCAAACTTGTGAAAACTAAAGACAGTGGAAAAGCCTTGGAAGCAGTGAGAGAGAATGAAACCTTACCGATAAAGGAAAAACTGTCTGAATCACAGCTAATTTCTGATCAGAAACCATGGGTTCCAGTGCAGTGTAGCACAATATATTTCAAATTTTGAATGAAAAGAGTTGTCAGCCCCAAATTCTGTTTCCAGAAAAATTATCCTTCAGGAATGAAGGAGAAATCAAATCAAGCTTTTCTGACAAAAGTTACTTTTTCTCAAAAATTGAATTTCACATGGTAATGTGGACTGAATTGGATCCCCCCAAATTCGTATGTTGAAGCCCCATATGACTCCCTCATGTGATTGTATTTGGAGATAAGACCATTTAGGAATAGTTAAGGTTAAATGAGGTCCCAAGGGTGGGGCCCTAATCCCTTAGGATTAATGTCCTTCCAAGAAGAAGAGACATCAGTGATCTCTCCCTCTGTCCCCCCTTCTCTCTCTCTCTCTCCCCCCGCCACACACAGAGCAAAGACCATGAGACCATGTGAAGACACAGCAAGAAGGCACCATCTACAAGCCAAGAGACAGATCTCCCCAGAAACCAGCCCTGCCAACATCTTGATCTTGGACATACAGCCTCCAGAACTGTGAGAAAATAAATTTCTGTTCTTTAAGCCGCCAAGTTTATGCCATTTTGTTATAGCAATCCTAGCAGACTAATACATGTAGAAAATAAAGCAAGCATTAAAAATGCAAAGAAAATCACCATAATTCCACCACACAGACTACTGGAAAATTTTGGGGGTATGCTTTTCCTCATCTTTTAAAACAAATCAGGAATATTTTCCTTTGTCAGTAAATAGTAATCTAAGACTGTTTTGATATTGTTGAAGAACAGAAAAATCTTAGTTTTATACCTGCCAGGATTTAGGGATTACGGGATAGCATGAAGGAGGTCTTGTGGTGATGGAATAGTATATGTCATGATTGGAGGGACAGTTACAGGCATGTGCACATGATAAAATGGCATAAAACTATACACACGTTGTGCCTATGTAAATTTCTTGGTTTAGATATTGGGCTATCATTACATAAAAATATAAGTTTTTCAGGAAACTGGGTGAAGAGTACACAGGACCTCCTGGTATTATTTTTGCAACTTCTGTGCATCTATATCTTTTCCAAATAAAAACATAAAAATAAATGTCTATTAATACATAATAAATAGATACATCTGTTCCCTCTGAACTATATCCATCCTGGTGGCAAAAAGACCAGTAGACTGACTTTGTTTGGGGAGGTATTTTGATGCACAATCACGTCTTCCTATATCAAAAAGGTTTAAAAACCACCGTCAAGGAGGCTTTCACAACAAACGTTAAGGATGCTGTGCAAACACTTAAAAATAGAACTGTGAGTTTCAGAGAAATTAGTCATCCGGTAGATTAGGGGGAAGAAAGCAACCAGACCTCTGTTTTCCTAAGTCAGCTCATTAGGCACAAGTCGTATTTAAAGTGAGACTTCTTCACACTCACAGACCAAGATCCGACATCCTCCGTGGCTGGGCTTGCTGGACTCTCTGTGCACCATGAGAAACAGACATCTCAGGTTGCTGCCAGGTAGGAAGGATCATAACAATGGTGAGAGAAGACTAAAGCTACCTAGGAACTGTCCGTCCAGTTTGAGAATGTTCTCTGTTCTGTGATCAATTTCTGGCTCATTTTCCCACTATTTCTGTAAGGGAGAGCAGGGAAGAAATTATAAGAAAGATAGTAGCCCCATTATATTTAGTCTCAAAGGAGAAAGTCAATGAAGCTTATTCGTAGGGCGCAGGTGGAGACTTAAGAGAGATTTCTTATTTCACCACCTGTATTTGTCCAGGTTCTCAAAAGAACAGAACCAATAGGATGTGTGCGTGTGTGTGTGTATATATATATATATATATATATATATATATATATATATATATACAGAGAGAGAGAGAGGGATTTATTTTTAGGAATTGGCACATGCAATTGTGGAGATTAGAATGTCCGAATTCTTCAGGGCAAGTAGACAGGCTGGAAATCGGGGAAGACCTGATGCTGCATCTTGAGTCCAAAGGCAGTCTGGACTCAGTCAGTCTTTATTCTCTTAACATCTTCAGCTGACTTGATGAGGGTCACCCAGATTACGAAGGGTAATCTACTACACTCAAAGCCTTCTGATTTAAATGTGAATATTTCCAAAAATCACATTCACAGCAAATCTAGGCTAACGTTTGACCAAATATCTGGGTGCTCTACCCTGGAATAACTGGTACATAATATTTTTTTTCAGAAGAGTAGATAACCAAACTCTCTGAAAACTCTAATGCACTGAGAAAAAATGTCATCCTTTATGTTATAGGCTTTGTGTAGGTCATGAAATTCTTTGAGGGACAATAACAGTGAATTAGTAATAACCAGTATTAGTGAGGTCAGCTTAATTCTGATTAGTCTCTATTTCCTTCAATGCTTAAGATAATACCCATTACCTAGCAGGTTATGTTCTTCTTATATGTTGTTCTCATTGGTTGGAACTTTTTTCCTGGTTTCTATCAAAATAGTCATATTTATTATCATCTGATTTGTGGAACATGATTTTTTTAAAGCTGAGCACATTTTGGAGGGTCCAATGTGCAACATAGTGTGGGGCTTTGAAAGAAATGGAGAGCAAACTTAGCTTCTCCCAGATGTGCACAGTTTTAGGTGTGCGTGTATAACATCTCAGTAGACTAATGACCTTATTCACATGCATGGGACATTAGGATCATTTGCGCCTGCTCTGGGGGCCACACTCTAGGAACAGGAGCACGGTTGACGGGCATCTGAGGCATGAGTCGCCTGCACAGCTTTCCCGAGGGGCAGCTCCAGGCTGGGTGTGGTCTCGGGCAGTCTGGCCCCGGAGCCTGGCTTTCCTCAGCACAGGTTGGAGCCACAAGAGAAAAGGACATTTCGTGGCAAGGAGGGCAGAGTGGAAGTCTAGGACTCTGACCCCTGAGAGAACCGAGCTGAGCGTGTGATTCCGCCTGACCCTGGAGTCTGGCGCATGCAGCTGTGTCTCAGGGAACAGGAAGGTAGAAGAGGAGCAGGAGGGAAACTGCTCTTCCTTTCCTTCTTCTGCTCTTTCCTTCCCTTTAGCTGATGTACGTTGTCTGTTTGCTCTGTGTCAGGCACTGCACTAACCCGTTGTTAGTCTTCACTAATCTACGGTCAGAATAAAGCTCATCCTATCACAGTTACCGTTGCACCCACTTTGCACTGGGGCAAGCGTGGGCAAAGAATGGGCAGCGTTCCTGAAGCCGTGCAGCCACCAGGGGGAAGTCTGGGCTGCGGACGTGGGCGTGTCCATCTCCAAACCCATCGTCCGCCAGGGTCCTCCACCACCTTGCACAGTGAGAACTGGCAGTGCAACGTTAAGAGAAATTCATCTTTGCTTTTAGCCAAAAAGAAAAATTCCGTAAAGGCATGCAGATCTGAAGATTTTCAGCTCACGTAGATGTGATGACAGACCCTGTGAGGCAGACTGGTTGTGGCCTGTACAGCAGATTTCATTCCTTAGTGCCCATAGTGGCTTTCACCCCACCACGCCTGCTCAGTGACTCATTTCTCAGGACTGGCCTGGGGGCCAAGGAGGAAGGCTGTGCCCTCAGTGCACTAGAGGACGCCAGGAGCTCACTGGAGGAACCAGGAAGCCATGGCTGCTGTCCCTGGAGAGTCCACTCACCAGGAGAGAGTCGCTCTACCTGCAGCTTCCTTAGTTCCCACTCTCCACCTGTTGTCACCGCCCCCTGATTCCAGGGCTCCGTGCCCTGCTGATATCGCTGTGAGCTGGGGTTCAAACTTTGGGCTTACTTCCTCCAAACCCACACTCTTCTTGTATGCCCTGAAACATGTGCCTAAACATGGAGAGTGATCCTGGAAGAGAAATCCTCAAAGCAAATTTCAGCCATTGCCAGACAGCAAAGATCCTGGGTCTGGGCAAAGGCACTCCAATCTGAGACCTTTCTCCTTCAAGATTTACCCCATCCATTGGGAGGAGCTGGAGTTCCTAAGGTGTGTCCCTGTCTCCAGCTGTCTGCATATATTCTGTCCACTTACCTGCAGCACCTGAGGTTCCACCAGGGCTGGGGCTGTCAGTGACCGAGTCCTCAGGGAGTCCCTGGAGATGGAGGGAGAGGCTGAGCCCTCAATTTCCAGTGAACTACAGGAGCCTTGGAGATGCTGCCGCAAAGCCATGGGCTGCAGGGCCAGAGCCACCTCCACAGGAGGCAATGGCCGTGTGGACAGGGATTAAAATTGGACCTTAACACTCCCCTCTTTGTCATTGCTCTGTTTTTTCTGCCCCAGGACTCTCAGTGCTGCTGTTGTTGCCATTGGGAGCTGCAGCCCTGAATGCTGGAGGTGAGTGCTCAGCCAGCCCCATTTTGACATAAGCTGGGGAGTCCATGCTGGGGTCTGGATCCTGTCACCAACAAGGGAGGGAGTGAAAGACGACTTATTCTGCAACTGAGGCTCCGAGATGGTCCTCGGGGGACAAAAGAAGCTGTTTCTTCCTCCCTAAATGTCCAGAGATTTTGTCTCTTCCTCTTCCAATGGCGGCCATCCCTCCCCTTATCTGCTCTACTCTACTCTTGGATCCCTAGCTGGCAGTGGGCTTCATCCATTTTTGAGCCTTCTGACTATGATCCCCATCCCCACTGCTTCTGCCCCCATAGCCTGTGTTCGATGGTGCCCTCCAAACCCTCCATGTGTCAACGCCAACGCCTGTCGCTGCATTCCAGGACTCAGTTCTGTATCTCCAAATATCATATCCAGCCCCGTGGAGAGTTGTGACGGTACAGTAGGGGCTTGGGGTGGTGGGGGCATGTGGAGACGGTGGGGCATCCAGAGCCTTCAGCCCCAAGAGCAGCACAGAAGCACTGTGTCAGGGATGAGAGAAGAGACAGGCAGGGGAAGTGTGAGGGACGTGGGCACCTGCTTTCACGGTCAGTAGGGAGAGAGTTGAGAGCTCACACAGGGCAGCTGGGCTCCGAGTGCTGCTCTGCCCCGGACTGGCTCTCTGACATTCGGGAAATTGGTTCTCCTCTCAGTTTGCTTGTGTGTAAACTGAGTATTATCATCCAGTCCCCCCATGGGGATGGTGCAAGACTTAATATTTACCTGTGTGAAGAACAGGGAAAGAGTAGCACACAGCAAAAATGCAAGCCATCATCTTTGTACTGCTGTTATTATGATTTTGTTATTATTATTATTCTCATTGCACAAAGAAAGAGGACAAATAATGGAAGCAACAGGAGGAAAGACACAGCCCGGGCCTGGAAGCTCAGGCTCCTACCAGCCAGAGCTCGCCAAGAACCCAGCTCATGACCACAGTCTCCCACCTCATGCTCACAGCAGCCCCATGAGGGAGGCAGAGCTCGGCCTGTGGTTTAAATGATCAGATTTGGTGGAAAGAGATCGAGTGACTTTTCCAAATCCTACAACTAATAATGTGGTCGAATGTAAATCCAGGTGTAAAACAAAGGAGTTTTCATTCTTTAAAAATACAGGGTCATAAAAGGAAATTATACTATTTTAAAATTAGTAAGATGGTAAATTTTATGTTGTGCATTTTACCACAATTTTTATAAATAGGAAAAGAAGAAAATTATACTGTTTTTACACTAGGAAATAGTCTCCATGGACTCAAAATGGTCTCAGATGCGTATTTATTGATAATGAAGGTAAAAACATTCCCTATATGTCTGAAAAAATGAGAAAAAATACCCCTAAAAGTTTCGGTAGTCTGTGGAGTGGATTATGGATAATTTTCTTTGTTTCCTAGTATACGTGTGTTATTTAGTATTTGGGGGAAAGTAAATTTTGTCAGGTGGAAAAAGCCGATGTTGTTGTGACAACAGCCCAGCCATCCATGATCCTGGCGGTGTTCCTAAAGTCTCCTCTGTGTGTGCGTGTGTGTCTCACGGAGATTTGTAGATGGGTGACCATGGACAGGAGACCCTGCTGCTAATGCCCCTGGATCCTGGCTCCTCTCTGGGAGGGCGCCTGTCAGGTGGAGATGTCCCATCCTCATGTCTCTCCCCATCCCTTGCACCTCATTCTCAACGGTCCCACACTTGGCTTCACACCCTCCCGTCAACCTTGAGAACAGATGTCCAGCCATTGCCGCCATCATAGAACAGAGGAGGGAAGCCCCATTGCCAGGTGGGGGCTGAACACGAATCCTTCAGGTGTGCGTCCCTCCTGCGTCCTGTCCTGTCCTGGTGCTGACACCCACAGCCTGGGTCTGGGCCTTAGAAGGGAAGTCTGCAAGTACAGAGAAGAGAGGTCTGATGTGGGGGAGACCAGTCGCCTGCCTGAGTCGTCGTGACGTGTGAGTCCTTTCAGGTTCTAAAGTCTTTGGTCTTGTGATTGGATGCACGAGTGCCAAACTTTCTGTCCCTGGATTTTTTTTTTTTTTTTGAGGAAGATTAGCCCTGACCTAACATCCGCTGCCAATCCTCCTCATTTTGCTGAGGAAGACAGGCCCTGAGCTAACAGCCATGCCCATCTTCCTCTACTTTATATGTGGGACGCCTCCCACAGCATGGCTTGCCAAGTGGTGCCGTGTCCACACCCAGGATCCAAACCAGTGAACCCCGGGCTGCCGAAGCAGAACGTGGGAACTTAACCACTGCTCCACAAGGCTGGCTCCTGTCCCTGCATTTTGATCCCTCTTGTGTCCCTGGTTTTTATTAAGTTGTTGTTTTTAGCCAATGGTGTCCAGCACCTCCTCTCTGGGCCCCTGACCTACCCAAAGGGGTCCTGGGTCATGGGCATCTTTTCTCTCATGTTCAGAGAACAGAGAGAGACAAGATGCCAGAAAACACCCCCAGTGACTCAGCTGTGGGAACCTTGATGCTACTTCTTCATTCCACATCTGAGACTGCCTCTAATAAGGGGGGACTTCCCTCAGGGGTGGAGACAGCAAGACTCCCCCGGAGACATCCTGAGGCATCTTGGAAAGGCCTGACCTGGGGAGCTGGGGGAGTGCCTGATGGGGAGTGAGGGTGCACTTCGGCCACTGGGAGTAAATGAGGATGGAAGCCAGCGCTGGGCAGGTGCCTGACCACCTGGCTCTATGCTCAAGTCTGAATGATGACTGTGACCCTCAACAGCCCCTGAGCCATGACTCCTTCCATTGCCCCAGCACCGAGGACAGCCTTCAGTGCCCCTGTTACCCTGTGTGGAGCCCACCCCCAGGTCCCTGATAGTGTTAAGAGCACCACAGAGGAGGGACTGGAGCTGAGTCAGTGCCTCCATCTCTACCCGACATGGCCTGCAGAGAGGATGCAGATCTCCTTCCAGCATGGCACAGCAGTGGGTCTGAATATAGGTGCCCTCAGACCCAGCCAGAGATCAGAAATGAGTAGAGTGGTCTGCAGGCTTTCTGGAGCAGCTGGCTCTGGACCAGCCCAGCCCCAGGGGTGCCAACCAGGGGTTGTGTTCTGTGCAGCCCCCATGGCAGGGTCAAACCGGAGGCCAGGGTCTCTGTCCTGTGGGAACTCACACCTTTTGGGGGTGATCCTTTGTCCTGTTGTGTTGCAGAAATCAACGAGTGTGAACCACCTTGGACAGTGTCCTGTGGAATATATATAGACTGCCAGGACATAGAGGAGAGCTACTGCCAGTGCATCAGAGGACACGAGATTGATTCTCAGGAAATGTTCACCAATGAGACTAATGAAACATGTGATGGTAAGAATGACTCCTGCATCTTCCATCTCCTCATCTGTGAGGTTGGGGTCACTTGCCCCACTTTCACCAGGAGAGTGGCTGTCCTGACAACTGCCTGGTGTCCTGTCCCTCCCCAGTCTCCAAAGCTCAGAACCCCACACTGAGTGCCACTTCTGCAATTTTGGAAAGTCCCTCTGCTACCTGGCATCTTATTTTCATAAAACAAAGAGAGGGGTGGCATTCAAGGTGCTTCAGGAGCTCACAGTGCATTGCATTCCAGTGCAATATCCATCCTCTTCTTCTTCATCGGTGACTGCCAGGATAAGACCATCTCACACTGGAACCCACATGGGCTTAGCCATGCCAGGAACCCTCTTAGACCCTCTGGGCCATGATGGACCCAGGAACCCTGTCCAGAAATATGGAAGGGGGGATATTCGAGGGTGAGCCAACACCCCACAGCAGGCCTTGACCCTGACCAACAACCCACCCAGAGAAGACACCTCCTGGCACCTGAACTGGCTTCCTGGCCCTTAGCCTCTGTCTACTTCCCTGAGTGAGACTCCACTCTGACCCTGCAGATAATTTCAGTTCACAGGCCTGTGGGCAACTCAGATGACCGGGACCTTGGAGGATGTGGTGTCAGAGGTGGACAGGGTGATGTGAACCACCCCACACACTCAGATTGTCTGGTGAATAGAAAAGGCTCCCATCTGGACCAGATGAAAAGAGAGGGCATCTTTGGGGACCATTGCCCCAGGTCTGACCTTCTCCCAAGGAGGTCAACCCAGACCCCATGTTCACCTAGACCACCTACGGACAGAAGATGGAGGCTGAGCCCCACTCTGCGGGGCCACAGGTCTGTGTCCCTGGTGGGAGGCCAAGGGTCAAGAAGAAATATCTACCACCTCTCCCCCATCAGCACCTGCTTCCCTCTTCAGCCAACCAGCCCTCAACCAAAACTGGCCTTGTTCAGATGTGGTTTGTCACCATCTCCTGCCAGTCCATAGGATGTCTTCGTGGGGATGAGAAAAGATCCTTTCACTGCCCCAAGTCTGTGTGGCTGGACGTCAGCCCCTACTGTTACCCCACCTGGTGTCCACTGTCCAGGTGGCTCTGGACTATCTGGCATTGTATTCGTTCTCTTCACTCCTTCCTGCAAGCTCCCTGAGGGGCCTCACTGAGGAGTGAGTCTTGGTCCAGCTGCATGGAGCTGAGGCCTCAGAGTTAGCATGGATGAGAGACAGCTGTCCTTCCAGGGTCCCTGGGATTCCAAGGAGAACTCAGACAGCAAGCAGCCACCTTGGGGAGTCGGCAAAAGCTATCACTGGCAGCCAAGAAGGGTCTTGCTCAGGGAACTCAGTATTTCCTCTGCAGTCAGTTCCCTGGAAGGCCCAACTGGCCTTTCTTCAAATACTGGGTTGGGGCACCCAGGCAGCTGTGATGTCCCCACCCCAGCTGGGAGCTGCCCAGGGAAGCTGAGGGCACCAGGACTGACAGACAGGGATGACTCAGGCCACTTCCATCCACATCTGGACAACAGAGCATCTAGGCCACCACATTCACCCATAGGATGCCTCCATGTGTGAGACAAGGCACCCACTCACCCAGTGGAAACAGCGGGACCTTCTCAAAGCAGATTTCTGCCATCACCAGAGAACAGAGAAGCTGGGTACAGGCAAAGGCACTCCTATCTGAGGACTTTTGCCTTCAAGATTTACCCCGTCCATTGGAAGAGGTTGGAGTTTCTAAGATGTGTCCCTGTCTCCAGCTGTCGATGTATATTCTGTCCCCTTACCTGTAGCACCTGAGGTTCCATGAGGGCTGTTGCTGTCAGTGACTGATTCCTAGGGTAGTCCTGGGAGATGGAGGCGAAAGGCTGAGCCCTCAATTCTGAGTCAAGTACAGGAGCCTTGGGGATGCTGCTGGAAAGCCATGGGCTGCAGGGCCAGAGCCACCTCCCCGGGAGGCAATGGTTATGTGGCCAAGTGTTGAAATTGGACCTTAACTCTCCTCTTCTTTATCATCTCTCTGCTTTTTCTGCCCCAGCATTGTCCATACTGTTGCACTTGACACATGGAGCTACAGTCCGCAAACTTATAGGTGAGTCTGCCCAATCACCTTCATTAGTGACGTCAGCTGGGGCGTCCATGCTGGGGTCTGGGATCCTCTCACCAACAAGGGAGGCAAAGGAGGTTTATTCTGCAACTGAGATGGTCCTCTGTGGACAAGAGAAGCTGTTTTTCCTCCCTAAAAGTCCAGAGATTTCTGAGCTCTTCTTCTTCCAGTGTGAGCCATCCCTCTCTCCCCTCCCCTCCTCTACTCATGGACTCCCGGCTGCTTCCTCCATTTCTTAGCCCTTCTGACCATGGTCTCCATCCCCACAGGCTCTACCCCAACCTCCTGTGCCCAGGAGTGCCCTCGGAGATCCGTATGTGCTGATGCCAATGCATGTCGCTGCCTTCCAGGATTCAGTTCTTCCTCTGGGGAGGTCTTCATCAGCCCCTCGGAGAGCTGTGAAGGTAGAGAGGCTTGGGGGTGGTGGGAACACATACAGAGATGGTGGGGGAGCCTGTGCGGCATCCAGAGCCCCCAGCCCAAAGAGCAGCACAGGAGCACTGTGTCAGGGATGAGAGAGGAGACAGGCAGGGGAAGTGTGAGGGACGTGGGCACCTGCTTTCACGGTCAGTAGGGAGAGAGTTGAGAGCTCACACAGGGCAGCTGGGCTCCGAGGGCTCCGAGTGCTGCTCTGCCCCTGACTGGCTCTCCGACATTCGGGAAATTGGTTCTCCTCTCAGTTTGCCTGTCTGTGAGTTGGGGATAATCACTGCATCTGCCCCACATGGATGGTGTGAGATTTAACATTTCTCTGTGGGAAGAACAGGGAAAGACTAGTACACAGCGAATTATCAAAAGTGACAGCTATCATCATTGTTACTGCTGTTATTATTGTCATTATTCAACTAATACAAAGAAACGGGAGAGATAATGGAAGCAACAGGAGGAAAGACACACCCAGGGCCTGGAAGCTCAGGCCCTCCTACCAGCCAGAGCTCGCCAGGAACCCAGCTCACGACCATGGTCTCACACCTCATGCTCACAGCAGCCCCGTGAGGCTGGCAGAGCTAGGATTGTGGGGTTTTTCCAACCTTCATCCATTTCATCCACTTTCCACCCCCTCACGTCTGGCGACAATCAATCTGTTCTCTATATCTACGTGTTTGGGGTTTTTTTTAGATTCCGCATATAAAGGAGATCAGAGAGTATTTTTGTCTTTTCTGTCTCACATTTTCACTTAGCATACTGCCCTCAAGTTCCATTCAAGTTATCACAAATATCAAGATTTCCTTCTCTTTTTATGGCTGAATAATATTTCACTGTATCCATAAACCACTTTTTCATTATCCACTCCTCCATCAATGGACACTTATGTTGTTTCCATATCTTGGCTATAGTGGGTTTTTTTTAATTTAAGGGCATTTAGTATGCTTTATTCAATCTTTTACCCCACATGGTGCCTGGGAGATTAAAAATAACCGGAAAGAATTTTTTTCCAAAACGTTGTGATTTATTAATATATCTCTTAGTCTTTTTTCTTTGTTTGTTTACAGTTTTATTTATTTGATTTTTTATTGTGGTAACATTGGTTTATAACATTATATAAATTTCAGGTGTACATCGTTATATATTTTGATTTCTGTGTCAGTTGCGTCATGTTCACCACCCAAAGACTAATTACAATCCGTCAGCACACACGTGTGCCTAATCACCCCTTTTGCCCTCCTCCCTCCCCTTTTACCGCCTGGTAACCACCAATCCAATCTCCGTTTCTATGTGTGTGTTTGTCATTGTTTTTATCTTCTACTTATGAGTGAGATCATACGGTATTTGACTTTGTCCCTCTGACTTATTCCACTTAGCATAATATACTCAAGGTCCATTAATATTGTCACAAGTGGCCGGATTTCATCATTTCTTATGGCTGAGTAGTATTCCATTGTGTGTATATACCACATCTTCCTTATCCATTTGTCCCTTGACGGGCACCTAGGTTGCTTCCAAGACGTGGCTATTGTGAAGAATGCTGCAGTGAACATAGGGGTGCATGTATCTTTTCAAGTTACTGTTTTGGTTTTCTCCTGTTAAATACCTATAAGTAGCATTGCTGGATCATATGGTAGTTTATTTTTAATTTTTTGAGGAATTTCAATTCTATTTTCCATAATGGCTGCATCAATTTACATTCCCACCAACAGTGTATGAGGGTCCCCTTCTGTCCACATCCTTGGCAACACTTTTTATTTCTTGTCTTTTTCATAGTAGTCATTCAGACAGATGTGAGGTAATATCTTATTGTGGTTTTGATTTACATTTCCCTGGTGATTAGAGATGTTGAGCATCTTTTCATGTACCTGTTGGCCATCTGTAAGTCTTCTTTAGAAAATATCTATTCAGATCCTCCACACATTTTTATATTAGATTGTTCGGTTTTTCTATTGAGTTGAATGAGTTCCTTATATATTTTGGATGTTAACTGCTCATCAGGCATGATTTGCAAATATTTTCTGCCAAACTGTATGTTGCCTTCATACTGTTGGTGATTTCCTTGACTGTGCAGAAGATTTGTGGCTTGATTAGTCCCACTTTATTTTCGCTTTTATTGCCTTTGCCTTTGGAGTCAAATCCAAAAAATCAGAACCAACACTTATCCTATCAAGGAACTTACCACCTATGTTTTCTTCTAGGGGTTTTATGGGTTCAGAGAAGCATCATTTTTAAGTGACCATGATCGGGCTCAACGAGATTCATCCAAAGTCACACGATTAATAAAGTGGAGGAACCTAGGTCTAGGCCTAAAGTGGAGAGCTTCCACCCTCAGTAATGGACCAGAAAGGGAATAACACTGAGAAAGGGTTAAGATGGAAATGTTTATGTTATATGCATTTTACCACATGAAAAAAAGTGGAAAAGAGGGAAATTATATGGTTGTTTCAATAAGACATACACTTCATCTACTCAAAGCAGTCCTAGATGCATATTTATTGAAAGTAAAGGAAAATATCCCTAATATGTTTGAAAAGATTTTTAAAATTGCTAAAATTTCCAATAGTCTGTATAGTGAGCTAATGTGTAATTTTCTTTGTTTTCATTTTTTACATTTTCTTTATTTTCTAAGTATATGTTATTTATTGTTTGGGGAAAAGTAGATTTTATCAGGGGGATAAAAAGGTTGTGACAACGGCCCAGCCATCCATGATCCTGGCGGTGTTCCTAAAGTCTCCTCTGTGTGTGCGTGTGTGTCTCACGGAGATTTGTAGATGGGTGACCATGGACAGGAGACCCTGCTGCTAATGCCCCTGGATCCCAGCTCCTCTCTGGGAGGGCGCCTGTCAGGTGGAGATGTCCCATCCTCATGTCTCCCCCCATCCCTTGCACCTCATTCTCAGTGGTCCCACACTTGGCTTCACACCCTCCCGTCAACCTTGAGAACAGATATCCAGCCATTGCCGCCATCATAGAACAGAGGGGGGAAGCCCCGTTGCCAGGTGGGGGCTGAACACGAATCCTTCAGGTGTGCGTCCCTCCTGCGTCCTGTCCTGTCCTAGTGCTGACACCCACAGCCTGGGTCTGGGCCTTAGAAGAGAAGTCTGCAGGTGCAGAGAAGAGAGGTCTGATGTGGGGGAGACCAGTCGCCTACTGATTTGTCATGATGCTGTGAGTCCTTTCAGGCACTGAAGTCGCTGGTCCCCTGTTTGTAATGTGCAAGGGTCAAACATTCTGTCCCTGCATTTTGATTCACTTCTGTGTTGATGGTTCTTATTAAGCTGATCTTGTTTTTAGCTAATTGTGTCCAGCCCCTGCTCTGTGGGTCCTGAGCTACTCAAAGGGGATCTGGGTTATGGGCATCTTTTCTCTCATTTTCAGAGAACAGAAAGAGAAAAAGATGCAAAAAAACACCCCCAGTGACTCAGCTGTGAGACCCTTCATGCTGCTTCTTCATTTCACACCCCCAACTGACGCAAATAAGGGGGGACTTCCCTCAGGGGTGGAGACAGCAAGACTCCCATGGAGACATCCTGGGGCATCTTGAAAAGGCCTGACATTGGGAGCTGGGGGAGTGCCTGATGGGGAGTGAGGGTGCACTTGGGCCACTGGGAGTAGAGGTAGGGTGGAAGCCAGCACTGGGCAGGCCCCTGACCACCTGGCTCTATGCTCAGTTGTGAATGAGGCCACCTGGGCGTCAGTTCTTTCCATCCCCCATGACTGGGTCAGGCTGGAGGCCAGGGTCTCTGCTCTATGGGAACTCACACCTTTTGGAGGTGACCCTTTGTCTTGTTGTGTTCCAGACGTCAATGAGTGTAAAACCCCGTCAACAGTGTCCTGTGGAAAATTCGCAGATTGCCACAACACAGAGGGCAGCTACTACTGCACATGCAGCCCAGGATACCAGCTTGTTTCTGGGGCAACGTTATTCTGGAATGAGAAAGAGAACACGTGTCACGGTGAGAACCACTCCTTGTTTTCCATCTCCTCTTCCATGAGGTTTGGCGTCATTCAGCCCACTTTCTCCAGGCATCAGAGGGCCGTCCTGGCCACCTATCTGATCACCGTCCCTCTCTGAACCCCAAGGCTCAGAGCCCTCCACAGAGGGTCACTTCTGGAACTTTAAAATATCCCCTTGCCCACCTGGCATCTTATTTTTGTAAAACAAAAGAAAGGGGTGGCATTCTTCAGGATACTTCAAGATACTTCAGGAGCTCACAGTGCCTCGTGTTTCAGCACAATATCCCATCTCTTCGTTATCATCAGTGACTGCCAGGATGAGACCTTCCCCCACCGGGGCCCACATGGGCTTGGCCATGCAGGAACACACTCAGGCCTCCAAGCCCATGATGGACACAGGTGACCTGCCCAGAAACCCAGGAGTAGGGAGATTCCAGGGCAGGTCCACCTACCCCAGCCAGCCCTGTCCCTGGCCAACAGCCCTGGCACCCTGACCCCAATTCTCATCTGCTCAGCCTCCATCTAAATCCCCACATAAGGCTCTCCCTGACCCTCTCCAGTGATTTCAACTGACAAGCCTGAGGCCAGTGGAGACGACCAGGACCCAGGAGAATGTTGTGCTGGGTCTGAGCAGGATGACATGGACCGCCCCCAACACACACGCGCATGGGCACAGTCAGATCAATGGAGAAGGCGCCCTTCAGGACCAGATAGCAACCGAGGGCATCATCAGGAACCACTGCCCCAGACCCAACCCTCTCCCAAAGAAGTCGACCCAGGCTCCAAGGAGGCCCAGAACACTGGGGGACAGAAGACGGGCCGCTACTCAGCAGGGTCCAGAGGTATGTGTCCCTGGTGGGAGGCCAAGAGGCCCAATGGCTGAAATGAGTGACAGCCCTCAACCACCAGCACCTACTCCCTTGTCCAGCCAGCCCTCACCCACTGCTGGCCCTGTTCAGATGTGGATTCTCACCACTTCCTGCCGGTCCAGGGGAGGCCTTCGTGGGGATGAGTTAAAAAGCACCCAGGGCTGTATGGCTGGACGTCAGCCCCCACTGTCCACCCAGACCTGGTGCCACTGTCTGGGTGGACCCAGCCTGTCCAGTATCTTCTTTATTCCCCCGACCCAGCCCTATGGCCTCACCCTAGGGATCCTGTGTGAGGGGCAGTTCTTGGCCCATCTCTATGAAGCTGTCTCAGAGTTAGTGTGGATGGGAGAGCACTGCCCTGACAGGGTCAACAGTGTTCCAAGGAGAACTCAGCCAGCAGAAGCCGCCCTGGGGGAATTAGGACCAAGGCCATCACTGGGAGCCAAGACAGGGCCTGGTGGGGAAATGCAGCATCTCCCCTGCACTCTGTTCCCAAGAAGGCCCACCCTGGCCTTTCTCCAAATGCTAAGGGGGGACACAGGCAGCCATGATGTCCCCACCCCAGCTGGGAGCTGCCCAGGGAAGCTGAGGGCACCAGGGCTGGCAGACAGGGAGGCCTCAGGCAGATTCCATCCACATGTGGACAACAGAGCACCTAGGCCACCCCATCCACCCATAGGATGCCTCTATGTAAGAGAAAAGCTGCCCATGCACCAGGAAGGAGACAATGGGGCCTTCCAGAGCCTTCTCTGCCCAAACTGGGATCCCTAAATAACCAAATGACCAGGTACCTGACCGACCTGACCTCAGACTCCTGCCCTCCACACACACACACACACACACACACACACACACACACACACACACACACACACACACACACGGAGATGCTCTCACACCTAATGAAGCGCTCTTCTGCCCCCTGCAGGAACCTTCCCCGCCTGGGCTCCACCCCGTAGAATCAAGAGCCAGGTGAGTGCCCCCAACAGGGAACGAAAGGCAGGAATCCCTCCGCACAGCCCGCCATTTTCCCCGAGCTCCCCCGCCCTCCCTCGAGGCTTCCTGACCCCTTCTTCTCCCCTCTCCCTAGCGTCTCTCCCGCTTCTTTGAAGGAGTCCAGAAACTGCGCGTAGGCTTCCAGTCAGCCTCGACTCAGGACACCGTCCAGGTAGGAGCAGGACACAGAGGAGGCAAGGTGGAGGCACCCCTTCCCCATAGAGGCCTGGTAAAGCTTTGGTCTGGGAGGAGCCGGACCCAACAGGACGGCGCCCTGCTCTGAGGCCCCGGTCCTCCTGGGTGGGTGGCGACTGCCCCCAGCATGTGTCTGTACTTACTGTGAGACACCCACGTGCAGCTAGTGACACCTTCCCTCTTGCCTCCCTGAACTTTGGATTCATGTCACCCTTGGCATTCACCAACAGGATGACCTCTGAGTGGCTAGATTCCAGGAAAAAAGACCCAAGGAATCCCAGCCAACATGACTTTTATCCTCAAATAAACAGTTACCAGGGTCTGCTTTCTGTGGCTGAGTGAGCAGGGTCTTCATGCAGACCCTCTGCTCTGTGTCCCCATCCTCCAGGGTCTCATGCATGAAGTGGATGATCTGCTGGAGACCCCAGGGGACCTGGAGACCCTGCCCCGCTCAGAGCAGCACTGTGTGGCCGCTAACATGCTCTTTGGCCTGGAGGATGTCCTGAGAGGGCTGAGCCAGGCCCTGTCCAATGGGTCATTGACCTTCCATTCACCTGCAGGCACAGGCAAGTACCCGAGTCTGCCCCAGGCTCCTGCATGACCATTTCCCACCTCATTTCGCCCAGGCCTCACTGGAGCTGGGTGACCGTGCTTGCATCTCAGTGTTACTCTCATTAACAAATTAAAATAAAAGGTTAAAAGGAAATGAATAAATTATATAAGTGAAATAAGCCCGATTGGTATTTGCCACAGTTGACAGGGTGGGTGAAATGGATGAAAGGGGTCAAATGTTTCAAACTTCCAGTTATGAAATAAATAAGCCACGGGCGCATGATGTGCAGCATGGTGACTCTATTGCACATTTGAAAGTTCCTATGAGAGTAAATCTCAAAAGTTCTTATCACAAATTTCAAAACTTTTGTAACCTGCATAGTGTCATATGTGAGCTAGGCTTATTGCAGGGATCCTTTTGTAATATAGACAAATTGTTATGTTGTACACTTGAAATTAATATATCAATTATACCTCAATAAAGAAAGAAAAGAATACCACTGTAAATAATATACATTTTCATTGTGAACTAAATTATGAGCAGATGAAATAATAACAAAGAATTTAAGATAAAATAGAAATGGCTTCAAAAGAAAACAATTTATTTAGTTTAGAAGAATGTGAATTTAACATTATTTGATATTCAAGTATGATTTATTTTATTGAGGTAAAATTCACCTAACATAAAATTCACCATGTTAACCAAAGTGTACAATTGAGTGACATTTAATGCATTCACAGAGTTGTGATCATGACTTCTATTTCTGAAATATCTTCATCACCCCAGAAGTAAATACTGCAACCACTAAGCAGTCGCTCCTCATTCATGCCTCCCCCAGCCACTGGCAACCATGAATCTGTTTTCTGTCTCCATGGATTTGCCAATTCTGCACATTTCATATAAATATAATTATATGACATGTGACCTTTTAGTCTAGCTTCTTTCGCCCAGCATGATGTGTTCCAGGTTCATCTATATTTTAATGTGCATCGTATTTATTTCCTTTTTATGGCTGATTAATACTCCATTGTATATATGGGTATACCACCTTATGTTAGTCCATTCATCCATTGACCGACATTTGGGTTGTTGCCACCTTTGGACTATTGTGAATAGTGCCGCTATTAATATTGGTGTACAAGTTTTTGTGTGAATAACTTTTCAGTTCTTTGGGGTACATACTTAAGAGTGGAGTTTCTGACTAGTATAGTAGTTCCATCTTCAACTTTTTGAGGAGCCACCAAACAATTTTTCCAAAGTTCTACTTTTCTACTTTCCATTTCCACCAACAATGTCACAAGGGTTCCAGTCTCCTCATCCTCAGCAACATTTGTTACTTCCATTTTGTTTCATTTTTAGTATAGTCAGCTAATATCTCCTATGGTTTTGATTTGCATTTCCCTGATGACTAACAATGTTTAACATCTTTTCATGTCATCATTGAACATTTCTGTGTCTTTTTGGAGACATGTCTATTCAAGACCTTTCCCTATTTTTTAATTCAGTTGTTTGGTTTTGGTTGTTGAGTTGTAAGAGTTCTTTATATATTCTGATAGTAGACCCTATGAGACGTGTGATTTCAAATATTTCCTCCCATTCCACAGATTATCTTTTCACTGTCTTTATGATCTTTTCACTTCAATGAACAGCTGGTTCCATTTTGATGAAGTCCGTTTTATCTGTTTTTTCTCTTGTTGCTTGTGCATTTGGTGTCCTATCTAAGAGTCCATTCCAAATCCAAGGTCATGGAGATTTACCTCTATGTTTTCTCCTAGTTGTTCGAGTTTTAGCTCCTAAATTTAGATCTATGACCCATTTTGAGTTAATTTATGTGTATTGTGTGAGGTAGGTGTCCAACATCCTTCTTTTGCTTCTGGATATCCAGATGAACCAGCACCATTTGTTGAAGAGACTATTCAATGGGAAACCATTGAACAATGTTGGCATTCCTTGTTGAAAATCAATTGACATAGATGTATGGGTTCATTTCTGGACTCTCAGTTCTATTTCACTGGTTTATCTGTCTATCCTTGTGCCAGTACCATGGTGTTTTGATTACTGTAGGTTGGTATTAAGTTTCGAAATCAGGAAGTGTGAGTCCTCCAAATTCGCTTTCCATTTTCAAGATTGTTTTGGGCATTTGGGCCTCTTGCAATGCCATATGAATTGTAGGATGAGCTTTTACATTTCTTCAAAAATAAATTAATAAAATGATGGTGGAATTTTGATATGGATTGCATTGAATCTGTAGGTCATTTTGGAGAATATTGCCATCTGAATAATATTGATCATTCCAATCCACAAACAAAGGATGTCTTCCCATTTATTCAGCATTTCCAGTTCATTTCAACAATCTTTTGTAGTCTTCTGTGTACGTATCCTAAGCCTCCTTGGATAAAATTATTCCTAATATTTTGTTGAATATTTTTGCATCTATGTTCATAAGAGATGCTGGTCTGTGGTTTGTTTGTTGTGATGTCTTTCTGTGGGTTTGTTTTTAGGATCATGGTGGCCTCGTAGGGTTATTTAGGTAGAGTTCCTTCCTCTCCTATTTTATGGAGGAGTTTACAAAGGATTCCTGTTAATTCTTTCTTGAATGGTTGATAGAATTCACCAGTGAAGCCATCTGGTCTGAGCTTTTCATTTTGGGAATTTTTTGATTACTGATTAAATCTCTTTACCCCTTATATGGCTGTTCAGACTTTTTGTCTCTTCTTCAGTCAGTTTTGTAGTTTATGTGTCTCTAGGAATTTGTCCATTTCATCTATGTTATCTAATTTGTTGTTGAATAATTACTCACAGTTTCTGTTATCATCCTTTGTAAATTCAGACGATATCCATATATATATTCCATTATGATTTATACCAAATATTGTACACAACATTATACAATATATAAAATAATGGTTTTTCTCTGTACAAATAACAATAGTATTACATATAGTATTGTTATATATAAATAGATATGTATGTATAAATATCTATAAATAAAACAATGGTATTGTATCAACCACTTAGTCGCAATTACTAATCTAAGTCCCTGTGTGCCTCGCACAACTCTTAGAGCTGACCCTGGAGGTGCTGGAGCAGGGAGACAGAAGTATCTCCTTGAGCCAGAATCGGGCAAAGATGCTGCTGAAGTGGGAGACGGTGCAGGGATCTGCTGACTCAGGTAAAGGCTGAGATGAGGAGAAGGCCACTGAAGCTTCCCAGTGGGCCAAGTGTCCAGGGATGGGACAGATAGAGGATTAAATGTTAAAGGGAAGTGTGGGGTATGGAGAGGCCACAAGGAGAGAGTCCATCTGAAGAAGGAGGGGTCCTGTTGGGGACACCAAGATGTCAACCTTGCCCTTGTCCTGCAGGCCCTTCTGTGGTGGGCTTTGTCTCCATCCCGGGCATGGGAAAGCTGCTGGCTGAGGCGCCCCTGGTCCTGGACCCTGAGAGGCAGGAAGTTGTACGGGAGACACACAAGGACTTGCTGCAGGAAGTCACCCATGTCCTGCTCTCAGATGTCGTCACCACCTTCTTCAGCAACAATGACACTCAGAACCTCAGCTTCTCAGTCACCTTCATCTTTAACCATGTGAGTCCAGGTGGGAGGGGGCTGTGGGTGTGGAAGAGGCCTGAGTCCTGGGTGCAGCCTTAGGGTTCAGGTGGGTCCCCATAGGTGCATTATTTACCCAGGAAGGCCCTTCATGAGCCAAGTTTGGGTCAGCATTTCTGAGCATCACAACCAGCAGCTCACACTCACTCCCTGATCTTGCAGTCAGTGACCCCTCAGCCAAGGAAGAAGGTGCTCTGCGTCTTCTGGGAGCACAGCAGGAGTGAAAGTGGTCATTGGGCCACCACAGGCTGCACGATGGTGGGCACCAGAGACACCAGCACCACCTGCCAGTGCACCCACCTCAGCAGCTTTGCCGTCCTCATGGCCCACTACAACGTGCAGGTGAGGACCCTGAGAGGGGCTGTGTTCAATGTCTGTGGCACTGTAACCAATTCCCACACATGCAGTAGCTTAAAAACCCACAGGTTTGTTATCTCCCAGTCTCTTCAGGTCAGTAGTCCTGCATGGTGCAGCTGTGCTGTCTGTCAGCATCTTACAAGCCTCAAATCATTGTATCAGCCACAGCTGCAATCTCATCTGAAGTTTTGGGTCCTCCTCTAAGCCCCGTGGTTCTTCGCAGAATTCAGTTCCTTGCAGTTGTAGGACTGACATCGCACTTTCTTGCTACCTGGCAGCAGGGGACCATGCTCAGCTCCTGGAGGCTACCTGCATCCCTTCTCATGTGGTCCTCTCATAGGCTCTCTCACAAGGTGTCAGTGGTCCTATCTCGAGGCCAGCAGGTGAAGCTCCCTCACATCAAAGCTCTCTCAAACTTTGAGTGTTTTTCCCCAGAAGCCCAGATCTTTCAGGGGCTCACCTGGTTAGACCAGGCCCACCCAGGATAAACTCCTTCTTTTCAAGTCAGTTGATGTAGGACCTGAACTGGGCCCTCCATGTGCCATATGCCTTCACAGCAGCACTGGACTGGCTTTTGACTGGAAACCTGAAAGAAGGGGTGTGTCCACGCGGGGGCAGGGATATGGTCGCCAAATTAGACCTCTGCTCACCTCAGGGGTCTCTGGTGCAGGAGTGCTCAGGGGCTGCAGAAAGGACGATTTGGCAGAGGGCACCAGGGAAGCCGGTGAGAACAGGTGGGTCGGGGCCATGTTGGCCTCCCCCGCTGTGCAGGTGAGCTGGTGAGTTCCTCTAGGTCACCAAAACCAGAGACTCACTCAGGTGACCTCTAAAGGAAAATAAGCCCTTGTGAGAGGCAGGGCTTCGTCCAGACTCTGAACCTATCAGTTCACAATCCCATAGTGTCCTAATGTTCTGAACCTGTAGGTACTTAGTCAAACATCACAAGTTTACTTGGCTCCTCCATTCCTAATTTTTCTATGCCTAAAAATAAAAATAAAAATGGTGGAAGGGTAAGTACCCCACAGCAAGAAGGGGTGACTGTGGTCTCCTCTTTGCTAAGTCCCAGAGGGAGGATCCTGTACTGGATGTGATCACCTACGTGGGGCTCAGCCTATCTCTGCTGTGCCTCCTCCTGGCAGCCCTCACCTTCCTGCTGTGCAGAGTCATCCAGAACACCAGCACCTCCCTCCACCTGCAGCTCTCGCTCTGCCTCTTCCTGGCCCACCTCCTCTTCCTCATGGCCGTCGACCGAACGGAGATCCAGGTACTGACCCAGTCCCAGTGGACCCTCTGGCCTGCCCCAGGGGGTGCTGGGTCCATGGGAGCCATGCTGCCCTGGATGCCTTAATGAAATGATCTTGGGTTCTGGGGAAGGTTAGGGGGTGAGTGACCAATGTCACATTGCCTGATGCAACTAGACGACAAACCCTCTCTGACCGCTCCTTCATACGCATCAGACTTCTCCCCAATGGCAAGGCACGGGAGAGGTCCTGGGGCCACACTCCACGCTGACAGTCCCTCCTGGTGAGGCCTCACTCCTCCCCCAGGTGCTGTGCGCACTCATCGCGGGCGCCTTACACTATCTCTACCTGGCCTCCTTCACCTGGATGCTGCTGGAGGGCCTGCACCTCTTCCTCACTGCACGAAACCTGACGGTGGTCAACTACTCCAGTGTGAGCAGATTCATGAAGTGGCTCATGTTCCCTGTGGGCTACGGCGTCCCTGCCGTGATCGTGGCCATTTCTGCAGCATCCAGGCCTCATCTCTATGGAACATCAACCCGGTAAATGCACTTTCCCGTTTGTCCTTATCTTCTCCAGCACAACCATGGCCATCATAGAACCAACACAACACTTTAATTTCACCAGAATATGATAGGCAGATAAAAACTCAGTAACCACTCCAAAGACACCTTCCTGGTTTCATGATTGCCTTCATTGAAGTGACTGTTTTAATTCCTTAAGATTTAATCCTTTTAAATGCTAATTATATTATGTTAATAATTCTATATTTATGTAATAATTATGTTTTATATTAACTATACACTAATATAATATTGATGATATGTTAATAATTACAAATTAATATAGTTAAAATATATGATGTGACTCATTTTGATGTTTTAGATTTTATTACATTAAATATTAATTTTATGTTATATTAATGACTATATTGTACTAATGCCTATGATACATAATATCAATTGCATCTTATATATTAGTGTATGTATATTAATATAATACCCATTGCATTAGTTTTGGAGACTGTTTTAAATCTTCTAGAAAGCAAAATTAAAGTGAAGGGATGGCATTGGTTTGTGTAATCCACTTCTCTCTCCTAATTAAAAAAAGGGAGTTAATTTAGACACTGAAATCATTATGACCAGAGCTAAGATTTGTAAATCACTTCTGTAGAGCAGTCTTTGATCTAAATATTTTTCATGTATCTCAGATCAAATCATCCTCCCCACAACCTTCTGAGGTAGAAACAAGTGATATGCCAGTATTACAGATGACAAAACTGAGGCACAAAGAGATTAACTAACACGGCCGAGATCTCAGAGCTGGCTGGTGGCAGAAGTGGGATCAAATCCAGTCTCACTCACAACACAGTCCTACACTGATAAAATTAATGTTCATCTGCATCGGATGAGCCCCGGCCAGCCAGCTTTCCTAGATAACTTAGGATAAAAGCGAACTCCATCTGTAAAGGACCAGACAATAAATACTTTTGGCTTATGGGCCATCCCATCCCTGTTGCAACTACTCACCTCTGTCCTTATAGCATGAAAGCAGCCACAGACGATACGTAAGGGAACGAGTGTGACTGTGTCCCAGGAAAGCACATTCACAAGATCAGTTGGCAGCCCACCTGGCACAGGCTGCAGTTTCCTACCCCATCCTTAGTAGCTTTCTCTTCCCTTCTCCCTGGTGGCGCCATCTCTCCATGCTCCTGCCACCTCCCATCTCATTCACAATTCCCCTCACTTGGGATCAAATTCCAATCCTGTCACTTGCATCAGTGTGGCCTTGAGTGACTGCCTCTGTTTCCTTAAGCCTCAGATGCCTGACCCGTGATGGTTTGAGTACCTGTGTGTGTGTGAGGAATAAAGGCATTCTGCACATGAGCCCTGCCTTAGTGCTGTGTCAGGCTTACTGTTACTTTTTCTTTTTTTTTGCTCTCGTCTTTGGTGTCCCCAATTTGTTCACCTTGTCTCTACCTACTCAGCTTTCTTATCTCAGTGTACAATTCATTTCTCTCAGGGAACCCTTCACAACTATGTGACTCTGACACACCCCAGCCCAGGTGAAGATTCCAGCTACACATGCTCATGCTCTTCATACCATGATCATAAAACTCCTCATCTTGTTTGTTTTTCCTGCCTGACTGTTGACCTTCCACCTGGCTGGACCTCCCAGAGGACTGAGACCAGTCTATCTTAGTCACGACTGGGGCTTCAGAGCCATGCACAGATCCTGGTAGAAAGGAGACACTCAATATTTGTCAACTAAACCATAAATTAATTGATTGGTTGATATTTTTACTTTTAAAAGTTTGTATTTTTTTCTGCCAGCATTTCTGGGAACCAAGACTTAAAAGAAGTTTTTAAAAGGAATTTATTTTTTTAAAAACCACTTTGTTAAGGTATGATAGACATGTAAATAGATGTACGTATTTGACGTATAGCTCCTGATGCGTTTGGGGATATGCATACACCTGTGAAACCATCACCACCATCAAAAGTATATACAAAATTCAGTTATGTAAGATAAAAAGATCAGGAGACCTACTAAGGAGCACATGCTTATAGCTAATAATATTGTGTTAGACACTTAAAATTTACTAAGAGGGTATATCTTACGTTAAACGTTTTTACCAAAGAAAAGCAATAATAATAATATTAATTAAAAAAACAGAGAAAGACGAACACTGCATGATTTCACTCATATGTGGAAGATAACAAATACATGGATAAAGAGAACAGATTAGCGGTTACCAGTGGGGAAGGGGGCTGGAGCTTGGGAGAAAGGGTAAAGGGGCGCATATGTGTGGTGATGGATAAACGGTAGACTACTGGTGGTGAGCATGATGCAGTGTATCCAGAAATTGATCAGTAATAACGTACACCCGAAATTACATAATGTTATCAACCATAATGATCTCAATAAAATTACTTGAAATAATAATAATGATAATAATAAAGGAGGCAAGAGGGCTTGCCCCGTGGCATAGTGGTTGAGTTCAGCATGCTCCACTTCAGTGGCCCAAGTTTGCAGGTTCAGATACTGGGCATGGACCCACACCACTCGTCAGCCATGCTGTAGCAGTGACTCACATAGAAAAGAGAGGAAGATGAGCATAGATGTTAGCTCAAGGACAATCTTCCTCAGGAAAAATAATAATAATTATAATAATGAAGCAGGAAGAAACTTTGGGAGGTGAGGGATATGTTTATTTACCAATTCTTTATCCACAAAGACCAATATATTGTTTTTTTTTTCCTGAGGAAGATTTGCCCTGAGCTAACATCTGTCACCAATCTTCCCCTTTTTGCTTGAAGGATATTGGCTCTGAGCTAAATCTGTGCCAATCTTCCTCTATTTTATATGTCGTTGCCACCATAGCATCGCTGATGAGTGTGTAGGTCCGCACCCAGGAACTGAACCCAAGCAGCTGGAGCGGAGGGCACCAAATTTAACCACCAGAACAGCAAGCTGCTCCCATCACAAAGACCAATATATTCTTGAATCTCTTTCTTAGATGCTGGCTCAACACAGACAAAGGGTTTATATGGGCCTTCCTTGGCCCCGTCTGCACCATCTTCTCTGTGAGTAATGGATGACATCAGAGCCTCCTACCTGCCCAGCTGAGGGTCATTCAAAGTCAGGTGTATAAGGAGGGTTACAGGCAGGGTGAGCAGTCATTCCAGTTTGCCCAGGACTGAAGGGGCTCCCATGAGATAGGAATTTCAGTTTTAAAACTAGGACTGAAGTGTTTCCTGAGACATGAGATTTCAGGGCTAAAACTAGAAATTCCCCTGCAAACTTGGGTGAGTCGGTCACCCAAGTTACAGGACAATGATGTGCCTGCGTTACTGGGCGTTGGGTCTGGTTTTCTAGGACTGCTGTGAAATACAAATGCCCTTGCTGCTGGGTTAGGTGTTGGATGAGCTAGGAGGAAGGCTGAGCAGATGTGGAATGCATTTACTATGCCTTGTGGGGATATTCATCTGCAGATCAACTTGGCTTTCTTTCTGATGACCTTCTGGATTGTGAAAAACAAGCTCTCCTCACTCAGCAGCGACGTGTCCACCCTGAAGAACACAAGGTGAGGGTGCAGCAGAGGGTGCGCACCATCCCCCATACAAAGCATGGTCCAGGGGCAAGGCCATATGGTCCCAAGCTCCCCATGTCCTTCACCCAGATTCTGAGGGGACTGGAAGAGAGAGGTGCTCCTACCCTCCTTGGAAGCCAGCTCAGATACTGTACTTTGCTGCTGACACGCAAGCCAAAAGCCTTCTGTCCATCCGTAACCCCAGCATGAAGCACCTAAGCTACATAGAGAACTGACTTTGTTCTGATAAACGGGGATTACTTTCCTGGCTCCATGAAAAAGGGCCTAAGAACATCCACATCTTTATAACACGCTTATAGGAAATCACACAGCTGTTCCCAGAGCCCAGCACACCCTTTCGTGCCCACACCTCCATGAGTGCTCTTCCTGAAGCCCTCTCCCACTCTCCCACCAGCTGAAAGCAGGTTCATTTGCCACTTATTACATCTTCTAAGGGTTTGGGGATGTCCTTTGCTTTCCTCAACTTTGCACAGAATCGATGGCCTCTATTCTGAGCAAAGGAGGCTCTGGGTCAGTTCATGGAGAAGGTGAGGATGGGAACAGTGCTGGATGGTCCTGGGCAGAAGTACCTTGCACTTCACAAATTTATAAATGACCATTTGTTTTTGTCCTTCCACTAGACTGTAAGGTCTGTGAAAACAGAAATCTTGTCTTTGTTGTTGTTAATGCCCAGGCCCACGCCTAGAGCCGGGTGCACAGAGTGACCTCAGCACTGTAGGTTGAGTGAAATTAGGGATCTTCAGGAAACATCATGATAGTTTTGAAATCCACATTATGCGGTGTCACTACCATCTTGAGTCTAAATGAAAATGCCATCCTGGACAAAGATAGCATTTCTTTTTGGGGAATCATGGCCAGTAAGATCTAGGTTGATCACAACTCAGTCAGAGGCATCCATGGAGTAGAGATGAAAATGGCCTTGGTTTTGTTGCTCTCTGTGCATCACAAGCCTCCTTTCTCCTGCTCCCCAGAATGCTGACTTTTAAAGCTACAGCTCAGCTCTTCATCTTGGGATGCACGTGGTGTCTGGGAATCCTGCAGGTGGGGCCGGCTGCCCATGTCATGGCCTACCTCTTCACCATCATCAACAGCCTGCAGGGTGTCTTCATCTTCCTAGTGTACTGCCTCCTCAGCCAGCAGGTACCACTGTCTGACGCCCACTCAGGATTCTGCCCATCCTCACTCCTCTCAGTCAGCTGACGCAGAGTCTGCTTTGCCTCTGCAGGTCCAGCAGCAATACAGGAGATGGTTCAAAGGGGTCACAAAAACCAAAGCCGAGTCTGAGAAGTACACGCTCTCCAGCAGGGCCATGCCTGATGCCTCCAAACACAGTGTGGTAAGGGCATGCATAGCTCCCAGAGCACTTCACTAACAGATCTGCTTGAGCAGCACATGCCTACCACACTGGGCAACCTGGGTATATAGGAGGTGATGCCCTAGCATGGCTCACACATGGTTTACTCCTGGACTCACTCAAGGCACTCCCCTGTCATGAAAGGAGCTCTTCTTCTACTTTCACTCACTGTGTTTCTATGCTCGCCTTGACCCTTGTACGTGGCTATCTTATTCTCCAAACGTGTGGAAACGCCCACTTTGTGAGAGATGGTGCATGTGCTTTTTAATTTTCCTTGGGAAGAAGATAGAAAACACTTACTCACAAGCAGAGAAAGATGCTATAGTATGCTCTATGAGCAGGAACTAATGATCTGAGGCAGTGATGCACGAGCTACTGAGAGTCACAGCACCATTCTTTCTCTCAAGTCATTCCAGGCCCCCCCTATATCTGAAGGACAATAAACACATGGTATATATGGTCATAAAAGGAAGGTGAAATCAGCATTAAGTTGGATCTGAGACTGTCCTTAGAAGTCTGCAATCGTTCCTGGTATTTTCAACACACACATACAATGCAAAACCAGGGAGGACAATCACAGAATGCATAAGAGAGATTCTAGCAAGGTGAATGGTACCAAGAATTGTATTTTCAGGTTTACCAACCATTTTCTCGTATTTTTTATTCATGTGTTCTTCCCATTAGCACTTGGAAGTAAGTGTTACTCCCACTTGGTAGGTGAAGAGAGTGAGACTCATGGGGTCTGGGTGTGTCGTGCAGGGACTTAAGCTGCTTCGTTCTTCCTCCCAACTTCCACGAGCCCCCCACCTGGCAAGGCCTCTGCATTTCTCTCCTCCGCCTGCTGGTCCACCCTCTGCAACTGCCCCTTCTCGAATACTCCACTCCTCAAAGGTCTCATCCTTCTAACTCTTCCCTCTTCCCAGCACATGTTCCTACCAACTTCTTCACAGGGAAAATCAACTCAGTGGATGAAACAGGGTTAACCTTGCGCTCTCAAAAACGCCAGGCATTTGACACCTGGTTCATTCTCTCCTCGTTCCATCTTATTCCCACAGATAGACAAAATCAGCTTCCAACTTTTAAAATCTAATCCCTCTGCCCGTATTTTTAAAAATTATTTTATTGAGGTCATATTGGCTTATAATGTGTAATTTTCAGGGGTACGTTATTATATTTGAGTTTCTGTGTAGACTGCGTCATGTTCACCACCAATACCCTAGTTTTTATCCATTACCATACATATGTGTCCCTTTACCCCTTTTCCCCTCCCCCTACCCCCTTTCCCTCTGGTAACCACTAATGTGTTCTCTTTATCCATGTGTGGGTTTATCTTCCACATATGAGTGAAATCATACCATATTTGTCTTTCTCTGCCTGACTTATTTCACTTAGCATAATACGCTCAAGGTCAATCCATGTTGTCACCAATGACACAGTTTTGTCTTTTTTATAGCTGCATAATATTCCCTTGTACTTATATATACACCACATTTTCTTTATCCATTCATCCGTTGATGGGCGCTTGAGTTGCTCCCACATCTTGGCTTATGTGAATAATCCTGAAATGAACATAGGGGTGTATAAATCTCTTTGAATTGTTTATGTTCTTTGGATAAATACCCAGTAGTGGAATAGCTGGGTCATATGGTATTTCCATTTTTAATTTTTTGAGGAATCCCCATACTATTTTCCATAGTGGCTGCACAAGTTTGCACTCCCACCAGCAGTGTATGAGGGTTCCCTTTTCTCCACATCTTCTCCAAAACTTGCTGTTTCTTGTGTTGTTAACTATAGCCATTCTGACAGGTGTGAGGGGATATCTGATTGTAGTTTTGATTTTTATTTCCCTAATAATTAGTGACATTGCACATCTTTTTGTGTGAGTTTTCCTCCACCTGTATTTGGTTCCTGACACTCGACTTCTCAATAACTTTACATTATTGCTCATGCATTCTCTCTCTGGTCCTTGCACTGTCTCCCCTTCTGAACAGCATCTTTTCCACCTTCATTGCAACATGCTAAGTCGCTCTCATTAAAAATACTAATGTTATATGTTTTACCCCTCCCTCTTCTTCTATACACTCAAGACTAGCTTTTGCCTCCTTCATTCCACCAAAAGAGCTCCCTCTTAAGCCCCCAATGGCCTTCATGTCAAGGGATGAAATAAATATACTTTGGTCCTCTCAGCAGTATTGGATGCTGTGGTTACTGCCTCCATCATGAAACTTCTCTTTGTCTCTGGCTTCTATGTCTCAACACTCCCTGGAATTCTTCCCCTCTCTCTAGCTGAGCTTTATTCATCGTCTTTACATTTCATCTACCCTACCTGGCTTGGGTCTAGAAACACTTCTATTCTCATATTAACCTACCTCGGACAATCTTGTCCACAGGGACTCAGTGAACCACGCAGGAAATGATGGTCAAATATATTTCTCTGACTCTGAATTACCTGTGAGCTCCAGAACACTAATCCCAATTGCCTACTCGAGACCTCCACTTGGATATCTCAGAAGTAGCTCAACATTGTCGTAACAGAACTTATCGAGTTTTTTACCAGTTTAATCCTCTTCAGGATTTCTCATCTCTTTGGGTGACATCTCCAGCCATCTTGCACCAGCCAGGACCTGGAACATCCTTCACATTATCATCTTCTCTACCCTGTTCCACCCCAAACCAATCCATGGCTAAACTGTGCTAATATTTCTTCCTCAGGAGCTCACAAATCTGTCTTGTTGACACCGTGTCCATCACCTTGTCCCTAACTCCAGCTCCCATCTTCTCTTGGCCAGATTGCAATATCCTCCTAACTCGTCTCCCCTCTACTCTTCTCCATCTTCCAATTAGTTTTCCACATAAAATTCAGAATTGTCTTCTCAAAACAAAAATTTGATCATGTACCACCTTGCATAAAAATCCCCCAAATCGTTCCCCATTGCCACTAGGAGCAAGACCAAAATACATGAGGTTCCAATTTCCCCCACATCCTCACCAAAACTTGTTATCACTTGTTTTTATACCTTGGTGGGTGTGAAGCAGTTTTTCATTATGGTTCTGATTTGCGTTTCCCTAATGTCTAATGATGTTGAGCATTTTTCCAAGTGCTTATTATCCATTTGCATGTCTTCTTTGGGGAAATATCTATTCAAATATTTTCCCTATTTTTAATTCAGTGATTTCTCTTTTATTGATAAGTTGTAAGAATTCTAGGTGTGTTCTGGATACAAGTCCCTTGTCAGATATTTGATTTGCAGTTATTTTCTCTCATTCTGTGGGTTGACTTTCCATCCTCTTAATAGTGTCCATTGATGCACAAAAGCTTTTTATTTTGATCAAGTCCAATTTATCTATATTTTATTCACTTGTGCTCTGGGTGTCAGCCCTAAAAAAGAATTGCCTAACCCAGGGTTACAATGATTTACACGCATGTTTTCTTCCAAGACTTTTATGCTTTTAAAATTACATTTAGGTATATGATAGGTTTGGAATTAATTTTCTAAAATGCAGCGAGGTTGTTAACATGGTGTGAGGTCCACATGCTTTTGCATATGCCTGTTCGTTTGTCCCATCATCAGTTATTAGAAAAATTATTTTTCTCTCAATAGATTATCTTGACATCCTTGTCAGAATAAACTCACCATAAATGTAAGAGTTTATTTTTGGTCTCTTAACATTATTCCATTCGTCTCTCTTGATTATTGTAGCTTTGTAGTAAGTTTGAAAATGGGGAATTGACTCTACAAATTTGTTCTTTTTTTCAAGAGTTATTCTGGACTAATTGAAGTCCTGTATAAATTTTAAGATGTGCTTGTCAATTTTGAGAAGAATTTAACTGAGATTTTGACAAGAATTGTGTTAAATCTGTACATCAGTTTAGGGGGATGCTACCATCTTAACATATTAAGCTTTCAGATCCATGAACACAAATGTTTTTCTGTTTCTTTAGAACTTCTTTGACTTCCTTTGACAATGTTTTATAGTTTTCATTATACAAGTCTTGCACTTTTTAACACAGTATCATTTTTCCGCTTTCCTTCTCAGGAGAATTAAGTGAACAACTAAGCCAGAAGGTCTTGTATCCTGGAATATTCTGAACTTCATCCTTTGGGCAAAGTGTATAAAAAATACTTTTTCACGTTTGTTGCCAGTTACTCTTCATGGCACCATTGTGGGAGAAAGTATGCAGGAAATGTTTGACATTCAGTTGCTGGAAGATTTGGGTTTTCTCATCCATACAGCATGATGTCACTCCCTGCAAAGTCAAGGAGCTATGGCCCAATTCCTCAGTTGCCTTGGATTAACCCCCTCTGCCCTAACCTCTTTTCCAACAAAGATGCTCCTCACTTTGAAGATCTATAGTAAGGAAAACCAACCTCAACTGACTTTCTTAAAATAGCATAAAAGAGAAAAATATTGTTCAACCACCTGCATGTAGTGTAAACAACTAATCCAGTTGCCCAACTTTCCTCCCTTTGGTACCAAATGTCCTACTTCTCATGAAACACTTGGGCTACAGGTAAACTAAAACAGTTGGCCTCCCTGCATACATGCTTCCACTTCTTCACACTCCATTTCTAAATGCTTACTAATTTATTCATTCAAAAGTGTATTTTTATTACTCACCATACGCTACACACAGAACAAGACAGATCCAATTCCTGATTTCACTGAGCTCACAAGTAAACAATAATATTTCTTCTCTTAGTGTGAACCCTGTGGATAGAGTCTGTGCATCTTTACGTTTTATAAGCAGAGCTGTGTAAAAGTGTATTTTAATAGTACACATTATGTAAGATGCATTTGTGTATAACATTATTTCATCCTCGGCATGCAGTCTAGGCAAGATCTAAATCCAGAGCTGTTACACCTACAAGAAATTCCCTGTGGGCCCCACTGACCAAATCTGCATCAATTTGAACATCAAGGAAAATTACTGTAAATAAATATAACATATTAAATAAAAATATGCATGAATTTATGGTGATATATAAAACATCAGCCAATAAATGTAGACGATGTGATAAAATGAGAATATCATGGTTTTTTCAATATCCAGTAAAAGGCCACTAAAAGCATTGGGTGAAAGGCTGCTGGAGGACAGGCTGGCCCCACAGTGACCAAGAGTCCCCTCAGATTACTGGTTCATCACAAGGGCCAAGGTGCACGTCTACAGCATGGAGATCTGCCAGTCACCATCTGAACTTAATGATCAGGCTCAACATCATCAATACGGGAAACCTGACATCAGATATCTCCTGAGAAGACATGAAGTTACAACATCCCATTTGTGGTGAATGAAGAATTTTGACAAATCAGTCTAACCTAAACCTAATCCAGCTTTAGACCAAGGGTAGACAAACTGTAGCATGCAGGACAAGCACAGGCAGCTAGCTGCTCCTGTGAATAAAGATTTATTGGAGCACAGCCACACCCATTCATGGATGTATTATCTATGGCTGCTCTCACGCTACAGTGTCAGAGTTGAGTAGCTGTGACAGAGACTGTAAGAACGACAAGCTGAAAATATCTACCACCTGGCCCTTTATAGGCAACCTTGCCAGCACCTGTTCTTCCAGATCTAACCTTCAGTATACACGGAATACAGGGGACAGAAGAACAGGTTAAATGACATCAAGAGGAAACAGTCAGGCAAATTGAGAACGTGAGGCATTCAACAAGCCATTGGCCTGGACTCTTCTAAAGTCAATACCGTTTTAAAAATGACTAGAGGCTGCTTGAGATTAAGAGACAGAAGCGACAATACAAACAAATTCAACATCAATTTTAGTGGGACTCTGGTTCAGATATACAGCTATAAAAGGTGTTTTGCAGGCAATTGGGATAATTTGATTATGCGTCAGATATTAAAAGTTATAAAATTGTTCATTTTCTTGGGTGTAATAATCTTACTATGATTATCTGGAGAATATTCTTTGAAATCTTCAACATTTGTTGAAGAAATATTGAAGAATGAAGCATCATGATGTCTGCCAGTGACCATCAAATGTTTTAGCAAGAATATGTATGTGTGTATATAGATTGAGAAAGACTTTTTAATGTGGCACTAATTGTTGCTGAATCTAGATAAGTGTTTATTGTATCACTCTTCCAAATTCTGTGTTTAAAAATTGTAAATAAAAAATGTCAGAAAAGTAAATAAATATATTAATTAGTTATTAACTTATTAAACATATACCCTCATAAATTCCTAGAAGTTCAGATCAACTGCCTTTTCTTCTGCACAAAACTAACTTTGGGAAGTGACATTTTATAAAACTATGAATTTTCATGGCTATATGGTGATGGATTTAAAAACTAAAAATTAAAATTTTAAAATACTAGAGAAAATAGAGGGAAATAGAAAATGGAAATGAGTACCACTCCCAACTTAATAAGAAGAAAAATCCATATAAACTACAAAATCATTCATTCTCTTGAACCCGTAAGAGAGCTGAGGTCACAGGAAAACAAAGTAGCCTAAAATCTGAGGGAAGGCAGGCTCATCCAGCAGAGACTGTCAGGGCACTGGCTCACCTGTGGCAGAGCACAAAAGGCAGGGATCTGGGTGCCACACAAACAGTTAAGAAGAATTCATCTTCACTTTTTAATGAATTGACCAGGGCCAAGGTGGGCAATCGTGCGAGTGTAGAACCTCTGAGGGAGTGGCAGGAACGTGCAGAGACCCTCTCTGAGATGCAGCCACGCTGGGCGGGTCTACTGAAGGCAGAGCAATGAGGAAAACCCTCTGGCAAAACAGCCGCCACCAAAAGCACAAGATCACAGGGTAACGCTACAATAAACTGAAGCCCAGGGCACGATGCCTCCTGACCGGATAGACGGAAGCCCCTCAAAAACAGCCTAGCAGAAGAATAGCATGCCCACTTCCAGTAATAAATAATAAATCCCTCAGTGTCTACTTGTGATGAGAAACAGCTATTTTGAGTTGCTGCCAAGCCATTTTATAGCGTGACAACCCTGCCCACACCCAGAGTCTGGACGTTTAAATAAGGACCTGAGCTTATGATTTCTGCCACAAGTTCCTAGAGTCGAGCCCATGAAAAGTTAGTGACCTCTGCCCCAAGCACCCCATAAGCGATAGGTGCTTGCGACCCTGCTGTCTATCTCCTGCTCCCTCGTGACCTGGGCCAGAGGACTGTCCTTCCCTTTGGGCTCATTGCACACACACCCTCCAGTCCTGGGGCCTGTAAGTTACAAATCTTGTTACTTTACTGCCTTTGTGTGAGTGTGTGGAAACTTCACCTTCAGTCAGGACAACGCTGGGTTTTCACTTCCTCAGAGGGGGAGCTCGGATGCTGAGGGTGCCATCCACTGACCCATGAGGGTGGCTCATGCCTCCTCATTCAGCAGGTCACAATGCATATTCTTAATACACTAGCTGTGGGCCCTCCCACACACTACTGTCCTACACACATTGTCCAGCATTCAATCAAAAATTATGAAGCACAAGCAAAAGCAAGAAAACACAACCCATGGAGAAATCAAAAGAACCAGAATTAAAGATAGGCTAACAAACAGGACATTTAAAATAACTGAGGTTCATGTGTTAAAGGCTCTAGTGTAGTAGTTCTCACCAGGGGGACAGTTTTGCCCCAGGGTGCAATTTCTGCAGACATCTTTGGTTTCTCAGCTGGAGGGGTGCCTACTGGCATTTAGTGAGTGAGGGCAAAGGATTCTGCCCAACAGTCTACAACGCACTGGACAGCCTCGGCCACAAAGAGTTCTCCAGCCCCCAAGGATCAATACTGCTGAGCTTGAGAAACTATGCTTTAACTACTTTACATTAGATAGATGCTAAAAACGGGTGTTTTCCTTTCTCCATGAGAAACAGGAAAGTTTCTACAGCAACATAGAAAGCGTAAAGAGAAAGTAGCTTTTAACGGGAAATTTCATGTTCTCTTCTGTTACCCTCAAGGTTGAGAAACCCTGTTCTACCCAAAAAGGTGGACAACATGTATGAAGATATGGGAAATTTCAAAAGAAAACAGAAGTCACAATTTAAAATTTCATTAATAGCATCCTTTTAAACAACAATCAAAATCCAAAGGCATAGAAAAAAATTGACAAGCCTTACTACTTAAATAGAAGTTTCTGGATGATAAACTACACCATTAACAAAGCCTGAAGACAAGGTAAAATATTTGCAACGTTAATAAAAGATTAACATCTATGATGTACAAAGAACTTCTAAAATTCAATAATTAAAAGGCTAACAAAATGTTAAAAAAGAAATCTAGAGGTAATTAACAGAAAAAGAAAAGTTCTAATAAATACGTAGTAATCAAGGAAATTGAGGTTAATATAAGGAATTGATACTGTCGAGTATCATACTGTAAAAATCTAAGGGTTGGATAACATTCAACATTGGTTAGGCCATGGTGAAATGGATAGCCCCATATGGTACGAGGGTAGATTGATGTAGACACTGTATGTTGCAATTCGGTACTAGCTATGAAAATTTAAGACGCACACACCCTGGGGCCCAGAAATCCCACTTCTTTTAATCTCCCTTGGAGAAACACTCCCATGTTCATAGAACAATATTTACAGGAAGGATTTTGCAGTATGTGTGCCAAAGGGCAAGAGCGGAAGAGATGCAAGAAGTAGAATGGACAACACCAGAGTGAGCCCTGATGTGGACCAGAGATCTTGGTGACTGTGACGTGTCAATGGAGCTGCCTCCATTGTAATCAGGGTACTCGTCTGGTGAGGGATGTGGACGACGGGAGAGGCCACACGTGTGTGGGGGTAGGGGGCACGTGGGGAAATCTCTGTACCTTCCTTAATTTTGCTGTGAACCTAAAACTGCTCTAAAAAGTTAAGATTTCTAAAAATAGAGCAATTTGGCCAAGGCTCAAATCTCTTGTGGCTGCCCACTTGCTCTCCTGTCCTCTAAGGTGCCCCGGAAACTACCACACCAACAGGGTCACGCTCACATTTTGCTTCTGAGCTCACCAGTGAGCTGGGAGAATCTTCCCAAAGGACCGTAACCCAGTACAAAAGCAAAAGCCTTTTTATGGTGTTTAAGAGTGCACAGCGATAGCCATTCATGTTACTTAAAAGTTAGTAATTACAAATAATCTATTAGGGAGTAAAAAATGAGCATTTCCAAATTAAAAGTAATTTTTTTTTATTTTTCAGAGGGCTAAATTCAGTATTCTACCCTGAAATTTGGCCTCAGTGCTTGGGAAAGTTGGAAAACTCTTGCGGCGCAAGTGTGCCTGCAGAGAACTGAAGGGCCCGTGTTTGGGGTGAAGGAAACTTTGCCAGATGGAAAACATCAGAACTGTTTTGACTTCGTTGTGCTTCTCAATCACTGTTATTCTTGTCCTCTAATTAAAAAGGACTGTTAACTTTTCTTAAATACGCAGGCATCCACAAATCAGGAATGACAAAGTAAATGGGGGTATATCTGTCAGAATAAGAAAGAATAAAATGCATCTGTCTATAGCACAGCTCCTACACTGACGTGAAATGAGCTACAATAGACATAGTTGAGTGTGAAAAAGCAACTTGCAATACAGTCTGCACAGTACTGTTGAGTTAATTCTTATGAATAATAAAATATGGTATTTTTTACAGGTGCGAAGTGAGGAGCCTAAGTTTGGGGACACTGATTAAAGGGTATGACAACTTCTGTAATGTCTGAGCTGTTTCAACAAGAATGTGTTATTACTAATGTGATTAAAAGGTTATAAGTTCTGCCTTGAGTTTTTAAGGAATAACACGCATCCTATCCATAAAGGACTTCTGCTGAGGGGAGTAGGATCAGGACAGAGTTCAAGAAGAAATTTGGCGGAATCTCTAATTTGTGGATGGTTATTTAAAACTACAACATAAGCACACAGTGTCAGAGTACTTAATAAATAGAGTGTAAAAATAAGAGGTGTCTTCTGGGTGTTTGGAAGAATAGTCAAGTTTTCTCAGTTATTACCCATTTTTGTTTTGACATGAAGATCAAATAGAAATACAGAAAAAAGACAATGCCAAAATTTCTCATGAAGAGCTTATTGTGGGAACACAGGCAGCTTTGGGGTCCTAGCTTCCCCAGGCCTTATACATGTGATTGCAGGGAGCCACAGATGTCAGCTCAGTGTGGGGGCTGTGCTGCTCTGGTGGAGGGGGAGCAGTAAGTTATGGGTGTGCACGGACTCACCCTCTCCCTGCCCCTTATGGAGAATTCAGCTTTAGGCCGTTCACTTCTCCTGCTGCCAGACACTGCAGCCCTGAGATCTGTATTACACCATGGGCCTCAATTCTTCTTATCAGGGTAACAGGTCAAGGAAGTCACAGACAGGTCTGGGGTCTTTGCCGTCCTCCACCCTCAATATCACGTCCATATGTCTGTCAAATAATCAACTATGTACCCACTTCAAATTTCCAAGTGCTCTTTCAAAAATAAAATGTTTACTTACTAATAGGGAGCAGTTTAACAAATTAGAGTTCAACCATAGTAGGAAAACCTATGGAACTGTGAAAAAAATTGAAGTAATATGTACATAAAAAGGAATCTTTTCATGTGAAAATTCTAGTCACAGAATCTTACACATAGTTTAATATAGGTTTTTAAAATACAGATAGATAAATAAAAATAGGTAGATTAATATTTAGAAAAATGCTTGGGTACGTTACAAAGTGTGAGTCATGAGTCCCTTTGTAAAGGAGAGAGAACACGCATGTTCACATGTGCCTGTGTGTTGCAGGGCTCAGCTATGCGACGTAGGGGAAATTTCTCATATTTTGCTGAGCACATACGTTGCTTAAGTCATTTAAAAAGAGAATACGGATATATTTCTTATGATGTGAAAAAGAAAAATAAATTCCAAGTTGCTACAAAGGAAAATACTTTGAAAAATGATACCTGACTTGGCTCACAATTCTTTACCTCCAAGTCCAACCAATGCAATGAGGAAAGGAAAATAAACAGGTACAGTGCTTGAAAGAAAACAGAACACAGTCACTATTTGCAGATAACATAATTGTCTACCAAGAAAACTTCAGAGTTCACTAACACATACTGAGTTCACCAAGATGTCCATAGCAAGATCAAAATACAAAATACAACGGCTTTTTCCATCAAGGGAAAAACAAATTTTAAAATACAGAAGCAAAAACTGTTTAAAATAAAAGAAATAATACTTCAAAAATACCTGGGAACAATCCTACAGAAAACGCATGAAGCCTTCAAGCAGGAAAATACGAAGTCTAACTGTGAGACATCATAGCCTCCATAAAGAGAGAGTCATGCTGGTGGGGTGGGGAGATCTTAACATTTTGAGGAAGCCATTACCTCCAAATTAATCTGTACAGTCAATGCGATCGCAAAGCTCCAAGGTATTTTTCATGGAACTTAGTAAACTAGCTATAATGTGTATGTAGAAGAAAAAATAGGAAAGGAGAGGCAGCACAGGTGTGAAGAATAGTCAGTGACCAGGTGTTCACATTCTCCCGTTTCTCACCCTCTGCTTTGTCGTCACCAACTTTAATCAGCTCCTCTCTTCCCTACAGACCCCGGAACTCTGCTTACCCTCAGGCCTGAACAAGGACAAAAAGGGGAGCTGCCACCCTTGTGACTTTCTCCTGGGAACTGGCTGACCACGGCGAGACTCTCTCCCCATCAGAACACACCGGTCATTCCCTCATTTGTCTGGCTTCCCTCCAAAGGTTTCTGCTCACCTCTGCCTGCCTCCTTCAGTACCCCATAAGGAAAAACATTTTTCGTTGTGATTTCAGATTTCTGAGATTGGAGCGTTCTCTTGAATATGGTAGTCCTTCTAATGAAAGTCTGTCATTCTCAAAGTCCAGTTTGGTTTTACTGGAAATAAATACAGAGATTTGCCTCCTGGGACCTATAAAACCATCAAAACTACAGCATTTTTAAAAGTGCAGTGCAGTTCCAGGTACAGAAAAATGATCAACGAAACAGAATAGAGAATACATTATATGTAACAATTTAATATTCAATACAAGTGGAATTTCAGGACAATGTGTGAAAAGGGGCATGTGAAATCAGCATAGAAACAATATTCTCTCCGATAAATAGTGTCAGAACAACAAACTATTCATTTGTGAAAACGTCTTTACTAAACAGATTCCAGGTACATTAATATTTACTAAAATTATTAAATTATTAGAAAATGAAAGACAATATCCTAGACAAGAACTAAAGTAAAAATCCATACAGAAAATAATGGAAAAACCGCATCAAAATGAGACGAAAAGTTTATGGGTTTATGATGACACCACCCTCAATTTCATCATTATTCCAATTGTCATGGGGCTGAGATTTACCCCATCTATATCAGTGTGAGAACGGACAAGGGGTATCATTAGTGAGACTGTTGTTCCAAGACACTCCTGTCCATGGTGGTCGGACACTGTGCCGTGAACAGGGTGTGCATGTCATCCTGGACCCAGTGCCCAGCGTTCGACTCTCTGACTGGTGGCATCCTTAGCATCTGCCCTCCCTGACAGCACGGCTACTGCTTCCAGGCCCTTAGGGCAGCTGAGCTAGGACAGTCCATGAGCAGTCGGACTCCAGTGTGGAGGGACAGCTGGATTCACATCTGGTTGGTGATGCGCATGCTCTGCAGGTTCCTGGGGCTCCTGTCAGGGGTGGGGGAAGGGTGGAATCAAGAGAAAACATCAAGGGTTTGTAACTGCAGTTTAATGTAAACATCCGCATTTGAAAGGAGCAACTGGCCTTATTTTCTGTGTTCAAATCCCAATTGGTGATTTGAGGTTGTGGTTCTTTATTCTTTTAACCCACAGAAAACGGATGACCATCCCCCAGGGAAAAATTTGAATCTCCAAACAAGGAAGTTCCAGCATTCCCTGATGGATCAGAGGAAGCTTAGAGACCTAAAATTGCTGACTCCATTGCTTCCAATTTAGCTGCTGCTCAAGTTCAAGTGAATATTCTCTCTTCTCCCCTTATCCTTCCCCAGAAATAAAGCAGGTGACAGGGTTCTCAGGAAGAATAGTTTATGTGACAAAAGACACCATAATAAGAGTTTGGAGACATGTGATACAATAAAAAATTTTGCTTTATTTAGGGAAAGATATATAGATACAGATACATGCGACACGTAAACACATGCACGCACATATTGTTAACTCCTTAAATAGTAAGAATGAAGGAATACGATAGAAAGCGTGCAAAAGATATGAGCAGGTAACTCACAGAGAGAACCAGGAAAATGCAAAAAGACATGAAAATTTGTTGAAATTTACACTGGTAAATGAGAGAAGTACAGACTGAAATGATAAGATAAATTCTTTACCCTTCAAATTGGGGAAAATGAAAACCTTTGATAATGTATAATTTCAAGATTCCAAGACGTCTGTGATCCCTAAGCGTCCTGATGGTTAACTGCTAAGCTTACAGAATCTTAGAATTGTACAGTTGAAAGGTACCGTGCAGTTCACCTGGTCTAGCCTCGTCATCCTAAGGATGGAGGCACCTGTGTGCTCAGAGAGGTTGGCTTATATTCTTGAAATCTTTGACTTTTCTCCATCCACAAATATATAAGGAACACACCTTCTAGACATTTTGAAGTCCCTGCATCTCTCTTTCATTAATTTCCTTCTAAATGAGATAAATGATTGACCTAGCATAGAAGTCACTGAAATCACAGGTCAACAAAATCTTTCATGTTCAAAATGAAATTTAAAAAAGTATGAACGTGGGAGATTGATCCTCTTCTATAGCACCTGGGTAATTTGATAGATCCTACCAGATAGAAGTTTGGCAGAATTTATTACAATGTAAAATATGCATGCTCTTCAACCAAGTACCTGAACCACTTGTTGAATCTCCTAAGGAAATTTACAAATGATCTCCATGTGATATTTCTGATACGTTCACTGCAGAATTATTGTAACAATGAGAAACAAGAGCCCATCTAAATGTGCATCAAACAAGGAATGGAAGATACAATTTATTCATATTGTGTAATCTAAATATATACAACAGCAGCCAAAAAGAAAGATGTGGATCTCTATGTACGTCATGTGAAAACTCTCCAAAAAGTACTGTTGCCTGAAGGACAAGTTGAGAACAATTGATAGTATGAAAAACTTTATGTTAAAACACAACTACAACTATAGTAAATATAAACATTTTATACATAAAACAACCATAAGAAGACTCTGAAAGGTGCAGAGAAGGCAGATAGCACAGGGACCCTGAGACCCAAGGAAATACGCAGTGTTGATTCTGTGGGTTTTCTTCCTGCCTCATACATCCCAGACTTGGAATGAAGAGGTTGCAACCCAGCAATACCAATGGGTGCAGATAAAAGAAGTGCCCGCGAGAGAAGCCTGCTCCCCGCTTAGCCAAAAGAATGAGAATGGGCAGCCAACACAACAGAGAGCAGGTCAACAGTAATTGCCCACTCCAACCAAACACCACAGAAAAGACTGTGTCTTCCCCTCAGCAGCAGAGGTCAGGTGGGAAGCCCAGCCCTCCACTCCTGCTGTCTGTAAGGAAGCGCTCCTCCCAACCCACGGGCTGCAGCAGAGAAGGAGCTGGGATGCTCATCACGCCCATTGGAAAGAGCCCCCGTCTGTGGTGTCAGCAGAGGCCTGGTTGTGAGCGAGACCCTCCAACCCCACCCAGTGGTAACAAGGTATCCCTCCCCTACGGGAGCATCAGTGGAGCCCAAGCGGGAAAGCTGGATCCCACCCTCATGGGCCAGAAACGAGATGGCAGCCCTTTCCCCACTGCAATGATGTCAGAGGAGTCAGCCAAAACTGAAGACCTTGGTAACATAATACCTTAAGTTTATGAGTCTATGAATTTCAAAACATGATACCTTACATAGCCAGGGTACAATGAAAAAGTCATTGTCCTCCCAGGAAACAGAAAAATCTCAGTTTGATATGAGACGTGTTAGAATGATCTGACAGGTATTTTAAAGCCCCCGTCAGAAAAAATGTTCCAATGTTCAATCACAAACAAAGGTTTCTGAAACAAACAAAAAACCAGAAAGTCTCGGCCAAGAAATGGAAAATCTTGACAAAGAAATATCTGATATAAAAAAGACCGAAATGGAAATATTAGACCTCAAAAATGCAATAACTGAAATGAGAAATCTACCAAACGGGCTCAATAGCAGAATGGAGACAAAAGAGGGGGATAAATCAGTGAACCTGAAGACAGAACAATTTAAATTATCCAGTCAGCACAAAGGAGACTAAATAGAATATACAAAAAAAAAAAAAAAAGAGCAGAGTCTCAGGGCCCTGCAGGACTATAACAGAAATCTAATATTTGTGTCCTTGAATTCCAGAGGGAGATGAAAAACGAATGTGCATCTGAAAAGTTATTCAGGAAAAGTGCCTTAAAACTTCCGAAATTTGCCAAAAGACAAAAAGCAATAGATTCGAGAAGCTGAGGCTACTCCAAGCCGGGTAAACTCAGATCTAGGCCAAGATACAGCACAATCAGACTTTTGAAACTAAAGACAAAGAACAAACCCTGAGACAGTGAGAATAAGGAGGCCTGATCTATAAGGCAGAACAACTGGAATCACTGCTGACTGGTCCTCGGAAACCACGGCGGCCAGCGCAAGGCACACATTTCGCAAGTGTTGAGACAAAAGAGTTGTCATCCTAGAATTCTATATACAGAAAAAATACCCTCAGGAATGAAGGGGAAATGAAGACATGTTTTTTTTTAAATTAAATTTACTTTTCCCCCAAATATTAAGTAAATGTGACGTAATGGACTAAATTGTGTCCCCCTAAAATTCATATGTTGAAGACTGACCCCCATGTAAGGATATGTGAAGACGGGCCCTTTAGGAATAATTAAGGTGAAATGAGGTCATGAGGGCAGGGCCCTAGTCCCACAGGATCGATGTCTTTTTTTTCCAGGGTAAGATTCACCCTGAGCTAACATCTGTTGCCAACCTTCCTATTTTTTTCCCTCCCAAAAGCCCCAGGACACAGCTGTATATCCTGGTTGTCAGTTGTTCTGGTTCCTCTACATGAGCCACCACCCTAGCATGGCACCCGACAGATGGGTGATGTGGTTCTGCAACGGGGAAGTCAACTGTGCCGCTGACGTGGTGAGCACCAAACTTTAACAACTAGGCCATCAGGGCTGCTCAGGCCTGACGTCTTTAAAGGAAAGGAAGAGACAGCAGAGATCTCTCTCTTCTGTTCCACACGCAGAGGAAAGCCTATGTTTGGGCAAAGTGAGAAGGCACCCATCTGGAAGCCAGGAGAGAGACCCACCAGAAACCAGCCCTGCCAGCACCTTCATCTTCGACACCCAGCCTCCAGAACTGTGAGAAAATAAATTTCTGTTGTTTAAGCCACCCATTCCACGCTATTTTGTTATGGCAGCTCTAGCAGACTAATGCACATGGATGTGTAGAAAACGCAGAAGATGTAAAAGCTGAAAGCAAAGAAAATCAGCATAATCCCACCACATAGACTACTGGAAGATTTGGGGAGTGTGTTTTTATCATCTTCTAAAACATACCACGAATATTTTCCTTTATCAATAAATATGAATCAGGGACCATTTTGACATTGTTGAAGAGTGAGACAACTTGGTTTTAGGCCTGCCGGGGTCTGGGATGTTGGGCAGGATGAGGGGGACCTCTGTGGCGCTGGAATATTACACCTCATGATTGCAGGACGGTTACGGGCATGTGCACGTGAGATAAAGTGACACCGAACTGTATACACGCGTTGTCCCAGTGTCAGGTGCTCGGTTTAGACCTTGCAGGATCATCCCATAAAAATGTAAGCTTTGACAGAAACTGGGTGAAGGGTACACAGGACAGCTTGGTATCATTTTTGCAACTTCCTGTGAACCTGTATTTATTTCAAAATAAGAACTTTGAGAAATCTGTTAATAGATAAGAAATAGACAGGTCTTTTCATTCTGAATCGAGATCCTTATAGGGGCAAAGAGATCAGTAGAATGATTCTTCACATTTGGGAGGCCTTTTAAACACAGTATCACATCTTCTATCAAAAAGATATGAAAATCAGCCTCAGGCAGGGTTTTAGTGAAAATACTAGTGATGCTGTACAAATACTTAAAAGCAGAACTATGAGGTTCAGAGAAGTTAATCATGGGGCAGATCAGGGGAAGAAAGCATTGAGATAAGAGGTTTCCTAAGTCAGCTCATGAAGACAGAAGTCATACTAAAAACAGGAAGTCTTTGTCACACACAGACCAAGATCCGATGTCCTCCCTGGCTGGGCTTGTGGACTCTGCACCATGAGAAAGAGATTTCTAAGGTTGCTGCCAGGTAGGAAGAATTATAACGATGATGAGAGAAGAATAAGCTACCTTGAGAACTGTCTATACAGTTTGAGAATGTTCTCTGTTCTTTGCCCGATTTCTGGCTCGTTTTCCCACCATCTCTGTAAGGAAGAGCGGGGAAGAAGTTTGAAGGATATTAGCTCAGTTCTGTTCAGTCCTCAAAGGAGAAAGTCAGTGAAACTTATTGCGAGGGCAAAGGTGGGGACTAAGGGATTTACCACCCATATTAGTTCAGGCTCTCCCGAGAAACAGAACCAACAGGATGTATCTCTCTCTCTGTCTCTGTGTCTCTCTCTGTCTCTGTCCGTCTGTCTGTCTACCTACCTATCTAGATTTACTTTAAGGACTTGGGTCATGAGATTGTGGAGGTTGGAAAGTCCAAAACCTGATGGCAGGCTGGAAACCCAGGGAAGACTCGATGTTGCATCTCAACTCTGAAGCCAGTCTGGGAGCAGAATTCCCTCTTCCGCAGAGGGGTCAGTCTTTTTTCTCTTCACTTCTTCAACTTATTGGGTGAGGCCCACTCAGATTGTGGAGGGTAATCTACCTGCCCAACATCTACTGGTCTAAATGTTACTATGATCTAAAAATACCTTCACAGCACCATCTAGACTGGTGTTTGATCAAATATCTGGGTGCTGTGGCCCAGGTAAAGAGATGCATAAGATTAAACATCATACCACCTATAGCACTGTTTTTCAGAAGGGTAGACAACCAAACTCTCAGAAAAGTCTAATATTCTAAGAAAAACAAAGTCCTTAAGTCTATCAGTTTTGTGTGGGTCATGGAGTGATCAGAAGGACAAGAGTGAATTAGTGAAAACTGCTATCTGTGAGGTCAGCTTACTTCTGATTAGTCTCTATTTCCCTCAACGTTTAGGATAATACATGTCACCTAGCAGGTTAGATGTTACCTATATGTTGTCCTCATTGGTTGTAATTAGTTTCCTGGTTTTTATGAAAATAGCCATATTTCTTACCATCTGCTTTCTGGAACATGATTGTTTTTAAAAATCTGCACATATTTGGCAGGGTCCAATGTGCAAAATACTGTGGGGCTTCGAAAGAAATGGAGAGCAAACTTAGCTTCTCCCAGATGTGCACAGTTTTAGGTGTGCATGTATAACATCTCAGTAGACTAATGACCTTATTCACATGCATGGGACATTAGGATCATTTGCGCCTGCTCTGGGGGCCACACTCTAGGAACAGGAGCATGGTTGATGGGCATCTGAGGCATGGGTCGCCTGCACAGCTTTCCCGAGGGGCAGCTCCGGGCTGGGTGTGGTCTCGGGCGGTCTGGCCCCGGAGCCTGGCTTTCCTCAGCACAGGTTGGAGCCACAAAAGAAAAGGACATTTCGTGGCAAGGAGGGCAGAGTGGAAGTCTAGGACTCTGACCCCTGAGAGAACCGAGCTGAGCGTGTGATTCCGCCTGACCCTGGAGTCTGGCGCATGCAGCTGTGTCTCAGGGAACAGGAAGGTAGAAGAGGAGCAGGAGGGAGCTGCTCTTCCTTTCCTTCTTCTGCTCTTTCCTTCCCTTTAGCTGACTTACGTTGTCTGTCTGCTCTGTGTCAGGCACTGCGCTAACCCATTGTTAGTCTTCACTAATCTATGGTCAGAATAAAGCTCATCCTATCACAGTTACCATTGCACCCACTTTGCACTGGGGGAAGTGTGAGCAAAGAATGGGCAGCGTTCCTGAAGCCGTGCAGCCACCAGGTACCACATCTGGGCTGCAGACGTGGGCATGTCCATCTCCAAACCCATCATCCACCAGGGTCCTCTGCCACCTTGCATAGTGAGAACTGGCAGTGCAACGTTAAGAGAAATTCATCTTTGCTTTTAGCCAAAAAGAAAAATTCCGTAAAGGCATGCAGATCTGAAGATTTTCAGCTCACGTAGATGTGATGACAGACCCTGTGAGGCAGACTGGTTGTGGCCTGTACAGCAGATTTCATTCCTTAGTGCCCATAGTGGCTTTCACCCCACCACGCCTGCTCAGTGACTCATTTCTCAGGACTGGCCTGGGGGCCAAGGAGGAAGGCTGTGCCCTCAGTGCACTAGAGGACGCCAGGAGCTCACTGGAGGAACCAGGAAGCCATGGCTGCTGTCCCTGGAGAGTCCACTCACCAGGAGAGAGTCGCTCTACCTGCAGCTTCCTTAGTTCCCACTCCCCACCTGTTGTCACCACCCCCTGATTCCAGGGCTCCCTGCTGATATCGCTGTGCCTGTGGCTGTGGCTGTCAATGACCGAGTCCTCGGGGAGTCCTGGGGGAAGGAGGGAGAGGCTGAGTCCTCGATTCCTGTGCAGTACAGGAGCCTTAGGGATGCTGCTAGAAAGACTAGAAAGACGTGTGCTGCAGGCCAGAGCCACCTCCACAGGAGGCAGTGGCCATGTGGCCAAAGGTTAAAATTGGAGCTTAACTCTCCTCTCCTTGTCATTTCTCTGTTTTTTCTGCCCCAGGACTCTCAGTGCTGCTGTTGTTGCCATTGGGAGCTGCAGCCCTGAGTTCTGGAGGTGAGTCTGCTCAGCCAGCCCCATTTTGACATAAGCTGGGGCATCCATGCTGGGGCCTGGGTTCTGTCACCAACAAGATAGGGAAAAGAGCCCTATTCTGCAAGCGAGGCTCAGAGATGGGGACAAGAGAATCTGTTTCTTCCCCCCTAAATGTCCAGATTTTTCTGAGCTCTTCCTCCTTGATGGGGGTCATCCCTCTCTGCCCTCCTCTCCTCTACTCTTGGACCCCCCGCTGACAGCTGACTACCTCCATTCCATGGACTTTCTGACCGTGGTCCTTGTCCCACAGCCTCTGCCTCCGCAGCCTCTGTCCCTCCAGGCTGTGCTCCCTGGTGCCCTCAGAACTCCACATGTATCAATGCCACTGCCTGTCGCTGCCGTCCAGGATTCAGCTCCTGGTCTGGGGAGATCATCACCAACCCCACGGACAGTTGTGACGGTACTGTGGGGGCTTGGGGTGGTGGGGGCACGTGGGGACGGTGCGGGGAGACTGTGTGGCATCCAGAGCCCTCAGCCCAGAGAGCAGCACAGAAGCACGTTGTCAGGGATGAGAGAGGAGACAGGCAGGGGAAGTGTGAGGGACGTGGGCACCTGCTTTCACGGTCAGTAGGGAGAGAGTTGAGAGCTCACACAGGGCAGCTGGGCTCCGAGGGCTCCGAGTGCTGCTCTGCCCCTGACTGGCTCTCCGACATTCGGGAAATTGGTTCTCCTCTCAGTTTGCCTGTCTGTGAGTTGGGGATAATCACTGCATCTGCCCCACATGGATGGTGTGAGATTTAACATTTCTCTGTGGGAAGAACAGGGAAAGACTAGTACACAGAGAATTATCAAAAGTGACAGCTATCATCATTGTTACTGCTGTTATTATTGTCATTATGCAACTAATACAAAGAAACGGGAGAGATAATGGAAGCAACAGGAGGAAAGACACACCCAGGGCCTGGAAGCTCAGGCCCTCCTACCAGCCAGAGCTCGCCAGGAACCCAGCTCATGACCATGGTCTCACACCTCATGCTCACAGCAGCCCCGTGAGGGAGGCAGAGCTCGGCTTGTGGTTTAAATGATCAGATTTGGTGGAAAGAGATCGAGTGACTTTTCCAAATCCTACAACTAATAATGTGGTCGAATCGAAATCCAGGTGTAAAACGAAGCGGTTTTCCTTCTTCAACAATACAGGGTCATAAAAGGATGTTATACCATTTAAATATAGTTCAGATGGTAAATTTTATGTTGTGCATTTTACCACAATTTTTAAAAATGGGAAAAGAAGAAAATTACACTGGTTTTACACTAGGAAATACTCCTCATTGACTCAAAATGGTCTTGGATGCATATTTATTGATAATGAAGGGAAAAACACTCCCTATAGATTTGAAAAAATGAGAGAAAATACCCCTAAAAGTTTCAGTAGTCTGTGGAGTGGATTATGGATAATTTTCTTTGTTTCCTAGTATACATGTGTTATTTAATATTTGGGGGAAAGTAAATTTTGTCAGGTGGAAAAAGCCGACGTTGTTGTGGCAACGACCCAGCCATCCACGACCCTGGCGGTGTTCCTAAAGTCTCCTCTGTGTGTGCGTGTGTGTCTCACGGAGATTTGTAGACAGGTGACCATGGACAGGAGACCCTGCTGCTAATGCCCCTGGATCCCGGCTCCTCTCTGGGAGGGCGCCTGTCAGGTGAAGATGTCCCATCCTCGTGTCTCCCCCCATCCCTTGCACCTCATTCTCAACGGTCCCACACTTGGCTTCACATCCTCCCGCCAACCTTGGGAACAGATGTCCAGCCATTGCCGCCATCATAGAACAGAGGAGGGAAGCCCTGTTGCCAGGTTGGGGCTGAACACAAATCCCTCAGGCGTGCGTCCCTCCTGTCCTGTCCTGGTGCTGACACCCACAGCCTGGGTCTGGGCCTTAGAAGGGAAGTCTGCAGGTGCAGAGAAGAGAGCTCCAATCTGGGGGAGACCAGTCGCCTGCCTGACTCACCATGACACTGTGAGTCCTTTCAGGCTCTGAAGTCTCTGGTCCCCTCCTTGGATGCACGAGGGCCGCCATCCTGCCCTGCATGTTGATTCATTTTTGTGTCTGTGGCTCTTACTAAGCTGATGCTGTTTTCAGTTACACTGTGCAGCCCCTGCTCTGTGGGTCCTGAGCTGCTCAAAGGGGATGTGGCTCATGGGCATCTTTCCTCTCATGATGGGAGAACAAGGACAGAGAAGATGCCAGAAGACACCCCGATGACTCAGCCGTGAGCAGCTTGTGCTGCTTCCTCATTTAACATCCACCACAGGCTCTGTTAAGGGGAGACTTCTCTCAGGGGTGGAGATGGCAAGACTCCCCTGCAAACATCCTGGGGCATCTGGGAAAGGCCCGACCTGGGGAGCTGGGGTAGTGCCTGATGGGGAGTGTGGGTGCACTTGGGCCACTGTGCGTAAAGGGTGATGGAAGCCAGCGCTGGGCAGGCTCCTGACCACCTGGCTTTATCCCCAGGTGTGAATGATGAGCGTGGCCCTGGACAGCCCCCACTATGGCTCCCTCCCCTTCCTCGGCATCGAGAGTGGCCCTCAATGCCACTGTCACCCTGACTGGAGTGCACTCCCGGGTCCCCAGTGGTGCTGAGAGCACCCCAGGGGAGGGTCTGGAGCTGAGTCAATGCCTCCGTCTACCCCTCCAGCTGTGGAGAGGGGTGCACACCTCCTTCCAGCCCCCGTCATGGGACAAAAGAATTTCTGAATCTAGGTGCCCTCAGGCCCAGCCAGAGAGCAGAGAGGAGCACAGAATTAGCAGAATTTCTGGAGCAGATGGCTCCAGCCCAGCTGTGTCCCAGGGGTACCACCCGGGAGCTGAGTTCTGTGCCGTCCCCGTGCAGGGTGAGCCTGGGGCCAGGGTCTCTGCTCTCTGGGAACTCTCACCTTTGGGAGGTGACCCTCTGCCCTGTCGTGTTCCAGACATCAACGAGTGTGAACCACCCTTGGCGGTGTCCTGTGGAAAATTCGTGGATTGCCAGAATGTGGACGGGAGCTACCACTGCACATGTACCCCCGGATATGGGCTCGTTTCTGGGGCAACAACGTTCAGAAATGAGATTGAGAACACGTGTCAAGCTAAGAACCACCCGCATCTGCCATCCCCTCATCCATGAGGCTTGGAGTCATTTGCGCCACTTTCTCCAGGTAGCAGAGGGCCATCCTGGCACCAACCTAATCACTCGCCCTCTTGAACCCCAAGGCTCAGAACCCTCCACAGAGGGACACTTCTGCAATTTTGGAATGTCATCCTTGCCCACATGGCATCTTATTTTCATGAAACGAGAGGGTTGGCATCAAGAGAACTCACGGGCTCACAGTGTGTTGGTACCAGCACAATATCCATCCTCTTCAGTCACTGCCAGAAGTCCACAGGGGCTCGGCCACACCAGGAGCCCCCTCAGAGCCCCCAGGCCATGATGGACCCAGGAGCCCCGTCCAGAAACACGAGATGGGGGAGATTCAAGGGCAGGTCCACATTCCCCGGCTGGTGCTGCCCCTGGCCAACATCCCCACCTGCTGAAGACGCCTCCTGGCACCTGACCCAGAGGGTCTGCCTCCATCGACTTCTCTGAACAAGGCTCTGCCCGGACCCTCCCCAGTAATTTCAGCTCATGGCCCGTGGGCAACGCGGATGACCGGGACCCGGGGGGAGCAGGTTCAGGGGTGGACAGCGTGACCTGAAAACCACCCCACACAAACTCAGAGAATTGGGTGACAGAAGAGCTCCATCAGGACCAAATGGCAAGAGAGGGTGTCATCATGGACCTTCGCCCCAGGCTGACTGTCTCCCAAGGAGGTCAAGCCCGGCCCCACGTTGACCTGGACCACTTGGGCCCAGAAGATGGAGGCTGAAACAACGCCACGGGGCCCACAGTCTGCATCTCTGGGGGGAGGCTGAGGGCTGAGAAGACAGAAACCTCTGCCACCCCTCGCCCATTAGCACCTGCTCCCCTTCCAGCCACCAGCCCTCGCCCACCTCTGGCCTTGATCCGATGTGAATCTCCCCACCTCTGTCAGTCCAGAGGATGTCTTCATGGGAATCAGGAAAAGGCACCTTCACAGCCCCAAGGCTGCCTGGCCGGACGTCAGTCAGCCCCACTGTCCACCCAGCCTGGCACCCGCTGTCTGGGTTGCCCTGGACTGTCCAGCACCATCTCCACTCTCCCTTCTGCCGAACGCCTCCTTCTGGAGGGGCCTGGCTCAGGGGTGGCTCGTGGTCCATTTCCACGGAGCTGGAGTCTCAGAGTGAGCGTGGATGGGAGAGCACTGTCCTTCCAGTTTCACGGGAATTCCAAGGAGAACTCAACCAGAAGCACCCGCCCTGGACAAGGCCATCACTTGGTCCAGGGTGGTGCTGCTAGGGGAACGCAGCATTTCCCTGCTCTTGATTCCAGGAAGGCCCACCTGGCCATTGACCGAATCCTCAGACGCAGGTAGCCTTGGTGTCCCCACCCCAGCTGGGAGCTGCCCAGGGAGGCTGAGGGAGTCAGAGCTGGGGACAGGGAGGACTCAGGCCGCCTCCAGCCACTTCTGGACATCAGCGCATCCAGGCCACCATATCCACCCACAGGCCTGCACGTGAATGAGAAAAGGCGCCTATTCACCAGGGAACAGACAGTGGGGCCTTCCAGATGCTTCTCTGCCCGGAAACATGGCTGCCTCCCAGCCCCGAGGGCTGCCCACGGCTGCAGGCCGCGTCACCTCTCCTTCCCCTTGCAGACGTGTACGAATGTGTGCAGAAACCCAGAATCTGTAAAGGCAGCAGCATCTGACCAACACCCCGGGCAGCTACCCCTGCACGTGCCCGCCGGGCTTGGAGCTTAACCCAAAGGACCCGAATCTGTGCACAAGTAGAGCCCCGGGGAGACACCGAGGCTGGATGCACTGGGAAGGGGCCGAGGCGGGCCCTGCAGCCCTAGGAGGAGCCGATCCTCAGGCCTTGCGATGCTGAGCCTGCCCAGGGCCCACCTCCCTGAAGGTCCCCACAGAGCAGGGTGGCGGCAGGGTCTCTGGGCCTGGGTCCCCTGTGGATCCCCCTGCCCCTGAGAGCACCCCCAGACCTCGCCCCTTCCTCGTCTGTCACATGGGAGCAGAGGAAGCTGTCCCTTCCACTTTCCAGAAAGGGAACCAGGAAGGAGCCGGCAAGTGTCCTTGGTCAAAAAGTCCAGTCCCGCCCCGTGGCTGAGCGGTTAAGTTCGCACGCTCCGCTGCAGGCAGCCCAGTGTTTCATTGGTTCGAATCCTGGGTGCGGACATGGCACTGCTCATCAAGCCACGCTGAGGCAGCGTCCCACATGCCACAACTAGAAGGACCCACAATGAAAAATATCCAACTATGTACCCGGGGACTTTGAGGAGAAAAAGGAAAAAATAAAATCTTTAAAAAAAAAAAAAGTCCAGCCCCCACTACTCAGTTTCCCTCCTGGTTTCTCTGCCTGTAAACTGGGGGCCGTGGTCCCTGCAAGGCCACGTTGCAGGGAGGCCACCATATGGTGCTTTGAGGGCGAAGGTGAAGGTCACCAGGTGGTGGCACGTGCAATAATGGTGGGGTCCTGTGCCGGGCAGTGACGGGGGTGCAGTGAGTGGAGGGCAGGGCCTGACCCTCTGGCTTTGTCCTCAGATGTGAACGAATGTGCCTCGGGGCACAATCCCTGCCACAGCTCCACCCACTGCCTCAGTGTCTTGGGCAGCTACAAGTGCCGCTGCCACCCTGGCTGGAAGCCGGTTCCTGGGTCCCCCGAAGGCCCAGACAGCACCGTCTGTGCCGGTCCAGAGCTCAGCAGCTGCACTCCTGGGGACCCCCACCCAGAACAGCTGCTCACATACTCGATGGCTCCCATGCGGACCCAGCAGCATGAAGGCTGGGGGCGGCTGCTGGGCCAGGCGATAAGCCTTTTGAGACCAAATGGGAAAAGATCTGGGGGTCCTGGGGAAGGAGCTGGGGTACCATGGGGAAGGCTCCTGGGACCCCAGGCAGCAGCTAATTACTAACTGGGGTGAAGGTTCCCACTATTTCACAACCTGCACATCCGTCTGGCTCACCTGCTGTGTCACATTTGCACTCCCCATGACCTGGGGTCACCACTCAGGGTGTGCCTTCACCAGGTGGCATCACCTCCAGCCCAGGGGGGGAGGGGAGGCAAATACGGAGAAAGGGGAGGGGCATGGAGGGGAGAGGGGCCTCCTCCAGGCTGTGACCTGGCCTGACCCTGTCTTCTTGTCCCCAGATGTCGACGAGTGCAGCTCTGGTCAGCACCGGTGCCACAACTCCACCGTCTGCGTCAACACCATGGGCTCATACAGGTGCTGCTGCCGCCCAGGGTGGACACCCCTGCCGGGGTTCCGGGACAACCAAAACACCACCGTGTGCGAAGGTACCTGATCTGACCCGACCCCAGACCCCACCGCAACAAACACAGACCCTCTTACCCCTAATGAACCCCTGTCTGTCCGCTGCAGAGATGTCCTTCCCCACCTGGACTCCGCCCCCCGGAATCCAGAGCCAGGTGAGTGCCCCCAGCAGGGACCAGGAGGCAGGAATCCCCTGTGCAGCCTGCCCTGTCCGCCCCTTTTCCCCCAGCTCCCCGCCCACCCTCGAGGCTCCCTGACCCCTTCTTCTCCCCTCCCCCCAGAGTCTCTCCGGCTTCTTTGAAGGAGTCCAGGATCTGCGTAGACACTTCAAGCCAGCCTCGGCCCAGAACACCGTCCGGGTAGTGACAGGACCCAGGGGCCCAGGACAGTCCCCTGCGGTGTCTGGGGGATGCTTCCGTGTGAGTGGAGACAGCCCCAGCAGGGCCTCTGCTCAGGGAGACTCGTGTCCGTGTGCGCCATATACACGCCGTGTCTACACCAGTTAACTCAAGCACGGACGTGCCCACACAGCCTGAAACGCGCACGTGCACTCGAGGGGGAGAAGGGAGCAGTTAAGGATTTTCTCTCCGGAGCTGGGCCAAGAGGGTTCAAATCCCCCGCCCCACCCACTGCCCCTCCCTGCCGAGTGACTTCAGGCAAGTGACTCCGCCCATCTCCTCACTTCATAAACGAACTAAGAGAAGAGGCTCCAAAAACAGCAGCTGGCGCCCGGGGCGGGGGGCGGAGCTGGTGCGCGCTTAGCGGGTAGAAAAGCGGGAGCCCGTATGTCATTTTAAATTTTCTGGTAGCTACATTAAATAAAAAGTACAAGTAAACAAGGGAAAGTACTGAGAAAATGGCCTTTAACCCAACAGATCCAAAACATTACCATTTCAACACAGAATCATAAAAATGTCACTGAGATATTCCACGTTCTTTCTAACTGTTTGCAGTTTTGCTGCGTATTTCACACTTCAAGCTCGGCTCCATTTGGAGCAGCCACATTTCCAGTGCCCGACGGCCACGTGGCTCGTGGCAACTGTTCTGGGTGGAGGCGCAGGAGGCCGGTCCTGAGGGACGTCGAGGCCGTGGCTGTGACACACGCACAGGCCACAGGCTGCCCCCTCACTGGTCTTCTGGCTCCTGCGGGGTCTCGATGACGCCCACCTGTGCTCCCCAGGCCCCGGGGGGTCCTCCTGTGTCCCTGGTGGGGGAGAGCTGGGTCATTCAGGTGGCCCCTGTGGTGCAATGACTCAGCGGCTGTCACCCACCACCCCCAGGACCTCATCCAGTCAGTGGACGAGCTGCTAAAAGCCCCCGGGGACCTGGAGACCCTGGCCCTGCCTGACCGGCACCACACGGTCACCCACCTGCTCTCGGGCCTGGAAGAAATCCTGAGGACCCTCGCCAAGGCCATGCCTGGAGCCTCCTTCACCTACCAGTCTCCTGAAGGCACAGGTGAGGCCTCGTCCTTCCCTGCCCGCCCCAGCCCAACGCATGTCCTTCCCCGGACCCCTAGTCACTGCCCCTCTCCCCTCAGAGCTGTCCCTGGTGATCCAGGAGCAGGGACACGGGAATGTCACCCTGGGCCAGAGCCACGCACGGATGGTCCTGGACTGGGCCATGGCGGCCGGGGCTGTGGGGTCAGGTAAGGCAGGGTGCGGGGGACACCTGTGGAGAGGGAGGGGGCTGGGATGTGGCTAGGGGTGAGGCTCAGACGGGCTCCCCCGGGAAGGCCAGCCTGGATGAGGCATCTCAGGGAGGAGGGAAGGCAGAGGGGCCGGTGTGTCTGTCCGCAGGCCCTGCCGTGGCGGGCATCCTCTCCAGCCCCAACATGCAGAAACCGCTGGCCAACGCCTCCCTGGAGCTGGACCCCGAGAGGCAAGCCGAGCTGGAAGAGACCCATGACAGCCCGCTCCGCGGCATCCAGTGGAGGATCCTCTCGGCCGTCAAGTCAGTCCTTCTGAGCAACACGAACACGACGAAACTCGACCCCAAGGTCACCGTCATCTTCTCCCACCGTGTGAGTCCTGGGGTGGGGAGGGGTCAGCCCCACTACTCACCCGGTAGCCAGGGTCAGAGTGGTCCCTCTGCAGCCCACCTGCGCCCACTCTGCTCCTTCCTCAAAACTCAGGGCCTTTGCGCTTGCTGTGCCCTCTGCCTGGGACACCTTTCCCTCACGTGACTCAGCCCTTTACATGTTTCCAGTCTGTTCAAATGTCACCTTCTCTTTTAGGCCTCCCCTGACCTCCTTAACTGAAAATTACAACCTGGAGCCACAGCTCTCCTTCCTCTCCGCCGTGTCTTTCTTTTTACACTTTTAAATAGCGCCTGACACCTTCCAACACACTGTCTAGTTTACTTACTTATCAGGTCTATTATTTACCCTCTGTCTCCCTGAGCATGTCAGCCCCACAGGGCAGGGACGTGGGTCTGCCCTGGTCACGGCTGCGCCCCCGCCTGGCCCACGCAGCAGGCGCTCAGCGGGCAGCTGCATATGAAGAACAGCCCTCCTCAGCCTCAGCCCGAGCTCAGGACCCAAGGGGGGTCCAGGCTAACCTCTCCGGTCACCCCCACCTGCCCACAGCCAGAGACGCCCGGGACACGGCAGGAGCTGATCTGTGCCTTCTGGAAGGGAGCTGGCCACGGGGGCGGGCACTGGGCCACCACAGGGTGCCGGAGGCTGGGCAGCCGGAACGGCAACACCACCTGCCTGGGCTTCTTGCCAGGCAGCATGGCCATCCTGGTGAACCCCGAGGATGTGGAGGTGAGGGCCCTGAGAGGGGCTGCGTTCAATGTCTGTCACACTACAACCAATTCCCACAGATGCTGCAGCTTAAAGACCCACAGATGTGTCACCCCCAGTCTCTGCAGGTCAGCAGTCCTGCGTGGTGCAGCTGTCTGTCGGCATCTTACAGGTCTTACGAGCCTCTCCTCTGAGGCCTGGGGTCCTCCTCTGCACTGTGTGTTGTTGGGGGACTTCAATTCCTTGCAGTTGTAGGACTGAGGTCCCACTTTCTTGCTACCTGGCAGCGGGGGACCATGCTCAGCACCTGGGGGCCGCCTGCATCCCTTCTCATGTGGTCGTCTCCTGGGCTCTCTCACAAGGTGTCAGAGTGCCTATCTCGAGGCCAGCAGCTGAAGCTCCCTCACATGAAAACTCTCTCGAACTTTGAGGGTTTTTCTCCTAGAAAAGCCCGGATCTTTCAGGGGCTCACCTGGTTAGACCAGGCCCACCCAGGATAAACTCCTTCTCTTCAAGGCAGTTGATGTAGGATCTGATGTGGGCCCTCCATGTGCCATATGCCTTCACAGCAGCACTGGACTGGCTTTTGACTGGAAACCTGGAAGAAGGGGTGTGTCCACGCGGGGGCAGGGATATGGTCGCCAAATTAGACCTCTGCTCACCTCAGGGGTCTCTGGTGCAGGAGTGCTCAGGGGCTGCAGAAAGGACGATTTGGCAGAGGGCACCAGGGAAGCTGGTAAGAACAGGTGGGTCAGGGGCCGTGTTGGCCTCCCCCACCGTGCAGGTGAGCTGGTTACTTCCTCTAGGTCACCAGACCAGAGAAGCATTCAAGCAACTCATGAAGGAAAACAAACCCTTGTGACAGGCAGGGCTTCGTCCAGGCTCTGAATCAATCAGTTCACAATCCCATAGTGTCCTAACATTCTGAACGTTTAGGTACTTAGCCACAAACATCACAAATTTACCTGGCCTCTCCATTCCTACATTTTTCTATGCCTAAAAAGAAAAATAAAAATGGTGGAAGGGCCATTTCTCCAGAGCAGGAAGGAGTGACTGTGCTCTCCTCTTTGCTGGGTCCCAGAAGGAGGATCCCGTGCTGGATGTGATCACCTACGTGGGGCTGAGCCTCTCTCTGCTGTGCCTCCTCCTGGCAGCCCTCACCTTCCTGCTGTGCAGAGCCATCCAGAACACCAGCACCTCCCTCCACTTGCAGCTCTCACTCTGCCTCTTCCTGGCCCACCTCCTCTTCCTCACGGCCATCGACCGAACGGAGATCAAGGTACTGACCCAGTCCCAGTGGACCCTCTGGCCTGCCCCAGGGGGTGCTGGGTCCATGGGAGCCATGCTGCCCTGGATGCCTTAATGAAATGATCTTGGGTCCTGGGGAAGGTTAGGGGGTGAGTGACCAATGTCACATTGACTGATGCAACTAGACGACAAACCCTCTCTGACCGCTCCTTCATACGCATCAGACTTCTCCCCAATGGCAAGGCACGGGAGAGGTCCTGGGGCCACACTCCACGCTGACAGTCCCTCCTGGTGAGGCCTCACTCCTCCCCCAGGTGCTGTGCGCACTCATCGCGGGCGCCTTACACTATCTCTACCTGGCCTCCTTCACCTGGATGCTGCTGGAGGGCCTGCACCTCTTCCTCACTGCACGAAACCTGATGGTGGTCAACTACTCCAGTGTGAGCAGGTTCATGAAGTGGCTCATGTTCCCTGTGGGCTACGGCGTCCCTGCCGTGATCGTGGCCATTTCTGCAGCATCCAGGCCTCATCTCTATGGAACATCAACCCGGTAAATACACTTTCCCGTTTGTCCTGCTCTTCTCCAGCATGACCTTGGCCAGCATAGCATTTGGATTATGCCAGAGCATAATATGCAGAGAAACACTAAGTAATAATTCCTAGGGCATTTTCTGGAGGAAGATAATAACCGTTAAGGAGAATTTCTTTCAATCTCTGACCTTGAAATTGCAAAGATGAAATCAAAATTTTAAAAATCTAACCTACTTCTGTATCAAAATCCAAAGGATATTCCAATTTTTCATTTGAAAAAGTAGAGCTGATTTAAATAATGAAAATACTAGATTGTATCACAGTTAAGATTTAGAAGGTGCTTATTTTTGGCCAGGCACTTTTCTAACCATTTTTGTATGTGTTATCTTAATCAGTCCTCACACCAATAGTATGAAGTAGACGTGTACTGTCCCTTGTCCCATTTTACAGTTGAGTAAACTGAGGCACACATAGTTTAGGTAAATCCCCATAGGTGCATGGCTGCTAGGTAACAGAGCTGGGATTCCAATCCAGACAGCCACGCTCCAGAGCTTGCAGGCTTTTATTTTCAGCTTTTCATACTAGGTTTATTGTTTTTATATTTTTATTGAAATATATTTCACATCCCTAAAATTTACCCCTTTAAAGTGTCCAGATCAGTGGCTTTTAGACTAACCGTGGAGTTGTGCAGCCTTCGCCACAATCCAATTTTAGAACATTTTCAACTCCCCAAAGGAAAGCTCGTGTACAGTAACATTCTCTCCCCATTCCCGCTACCCACTCCTCCGCCCCAACCCCCGACAGTCACTCATCCACTTTGTGTCTCTGTGGATCTGCCTACTGTGGATATTTCACATAAATTAAGTCATGCATGCGATCTTCTGTGACTGGATTCTTTCACTTAGCATGGTGTGTTCAAGGTTCATCCATGTTGTAGTGAGTATCATGACTTCATTCTTTGTTGTTGTTTTGTAAATAATATTCCATTATGTGAACATTCCACATTTTGTTTATCCATCCATAAGTTTATGAGCATTTAAATTATTTCCATTTTTTTGCTGTTATGAATGATGCTGCTGTAAACATACATGTACAAGTTTTTGTGTGGACTTGTGTTTTCATCTGTCTTGGGTGTGTATCTACAAGTAGAATTGCTGGATCATATGGCAAATCTATGTTGAGCATTCTGACAAACCACCACCTGTTTTCCAAAGTGTCTGTCTCATATTTTACATTCCCATCAGCAATATATGAGAGTTTCAATATCTCCACATCATTGTCAACACTTATTTTCTACATTTTTTATTTTAGCCATCCTCATGAGTGCAAATTGATATTTCATTGAGGTTTAGATTTGCGTTTCCCTACTACTAATGATGTTGAGCATCTTTTCATGTGCTTATTGACCATTTGCATATCTTCTTTGGAGAAATGCCTATTCAAATCTTTGGCCCATTTTTAAATTGGGTTATTTGTCTTTTTGTTGTTGAGTTGTAAGAGTTCTTAATATATTCTGGATACTAGTCCATCATCAATGTACGATTTGCAAATATTTTCTACCAATCTGTGTCTTTTCACTGTCTTCCTAATGTGCTTTCTTTAAAGCAGGAAAGTTTTTCATTTTTGTGATGTCAAATGTTCCTATTTTCTTCTTTTGTTGGTAGTGCTTTGGATGTCATATCTAAGAAACCATTGCCTAAACCAAGGATGCAAAGACATTCTCCAGTTTTTTCTTCTAGAAGTTTTATAGTTTTAGCTGTTACAGATATGTCTGATAGCTGTTGAGTTAATTTTTATGTATGGTGTGAGGAAGGGATCTAATTTTATTCTTTTGCATGTGGATACCCAGTTTTCCCAACACCATTTCTTGAAAAGGATGTTCTTTCTCCATTGAATTGTCTTAGCCTCCTTGCTGAAAATCAATTGACCATAGCTATTGGTTATTTAGGAGAATGTTTAATTTCTCCACATATGTGAAATTCAAATTTTCTTCTGTTGTAGATTTCTAATTTAATTCATTTCTGATTAGAAAAAAATAGTTTGTATGATTCCAATTTTTAAGATTTTACTGAGGCTTCATTTAACTCCTAACTTACGCTCTATCGTATCCTAGAGAATGTTCTTCATTCACTTGACAAGAATGTGCCTTTTTCTGTTGTTGAGTGGAAAATTCTACAGTCTGTTAGATCTCATCGGTTACTGTGCTGTCCTAATATTCAATTTCTTTATTGATCTTATGCTTCGTTATTCATCCATTTTTGAAAGTGATGTGGTATTAGTTCCTAGGGCTGTGCTAACAAAATACTGTAAACTTGGTGGCTTAAAATAGGAGACACATATGCTCTCACAGTTGTGGACGCCAGAAGTCCAAAATCAAGGTGTTGGCAGGACTGCAATCCCTCTGAAGGCCCTAGGGGAGAATCCTTCCTTGCCTCTTCCAGCTTTGGTAGTTCCAGGCATTCCTCAGCTGGGGGCTGTATATCTCATATCGCTGCCTCTGTCTTCCAATGCCTCTGCGCATCAGTGTCTGAATATCCCTCTCTTTTCTCTTATAAGGACAATAGCTATTGGAATTAGGATCCATTCTAAATCGAGGTTGATCTCATATTGAGATCCTTAATTTAATTCCATCTGTGAAGACCCAATTTCCTAGTGAGGTCACCCTCACAGGTGCCAGGGGTTAAGACTTGGACACATATTTTGAGGGGACATGAACAAACCCACTGTGTGTGGAAGTCTTCAACTACTCTTGTTGAATTGTCTGTTTCTCCCTTCGATCTTGGGTTTTGCTTCATGTATTAGGGACTCTTGTTTGGTGCGTTTATGTTTATATTCATTGTCTTCCTGATGGTCTGACCCACTTATTGTTATAAAATATCCTGTTCATCTTTAACAATTTTGTTTAAAGTCTATTTTGTCTAATGTAGATATATCCACCCTAGCTCTCATTTGGTTGCTCCTTCTATCCCTTAACTTTCAACTTATTTGTGTCTTTGAATCCAAAGTGTCTTCCAGTAGATACAAAAAAATGTTTTAATCCATATTACCTTTCTCTGACTTTTTATTGTAGTGTCTAATACATTTATCTATAACGTAGTTACTGATAAGGTAGGGTTTACATGCCATGTGATATTTCTTTCCTGTATATCTTATGTCTTTTTCTATTCTTCCATTCCTCATTTCTGTCTTCTTTTGTGTTAAGTAGACATTTCCTAGTGTACCTTTTCAATTCCCTTATTTCTTTTACTATATTTTTTGAGTTGCCTGAGGATTGCAATTGGCATCTAACTTCATTTCAGTATTATACAAAAACTTTCTTCCAGTTTTTCTCTATTCCCTTCCACCTCTTTCGTACTATTATTGTCATAAACCATTGACACATTTTATAAGTATTGCTTTGTGCAGTTGTCTTTTAAAACAGAAGAAAAGAGTTCCAAAGAAAAATATGTTTATAGTGCCTTTCATGATACCTATGTAGTTACATTTAGTGGCACTCTGTATTCCTTTATGTGGATCCCAGTTACTGTCTAGTGTCCTGTCCTGTCAGCCTGAAGGGCTCAGTTAGTATTTCCTGTAGGACAGTTCTGCTAGGAAGAATTATCTATTTTTGTTTATCTTGAAATGACTTAATTTCTTTTCTTTTCAAGGAGAATTTAGCTGGATATGGAAGTCTTGGTTCACTATCTTTTTTTGACTCTTTGAAGATGTCACCCCACTGCCTTCTGACCGCCATGATGTCTGACAAGAAGTCATCTCTTGGTCTTATTGAGGATCTCCTGTACACGAAAAGTCAGTTTCTTCCTGCCACTCTCTAGATTGTATCTTTGACTCTTGTCAGTAGCTCTATGCCGTGTTTAGGCATGGCTCTCTTTCAGTTAATTCTACTTGGAGTTCATTGAGCTTCTTGGATGTGTAGATTAATACTTTTCTTCAAATTCAGGGAGTTTTCAGCCATTCATTCTTCAGGTATTTTTCTGCCCTTTTGCTTTATCTTTCTCTGGGATGTCAATTATGTGTATGTTGGTGCACTCAGTCCTGTGCCACAGGTCTCTGAGGTTCTTCATTTTTCTTAATTCTTTTTTCTCCCTCTCCCTGAGTCTGCATAATCTCTATTGATCTATATTCAAATTCATTAATTCTTCTTCTTCTTTTTTTTTGCTGAGAAAGATTTGCCATGAGCTAACATCTGTGCAAATCTTCCCCTATTTTGTATGTGAGTTGCCACCCTAGCATGGCCACAAGTGGTGTAGGTCAAGACCTGATGATCAAACCTGGGCCACTGAAGTGGAGCATGCTGAAGTTAACCACTACGCCACTGGGGCTGGCCCGTTGAAGTCTTTCTTTTGCCAGCTCCATTCAGTTGAGCCATTCTGAATATTTTCTCATTTCAGTTATTGTACTTTGCAACTCTAGACTTCCCATTTTGTTCCATTCATAATTTCTATTCCTTTATTCATATTCTTTATTTGGTTAGACTGTCATACTTTCCTTCTATTTTCCAAATGTGCTTTATTTTAGTTTTTTAATATATTTATAATAACGCATTTAAAGACTTTGCATACTAAGATCAAAATCTATGCCTCTTCAGTGACATATTCTTCTGGCTGATTTTTTCCATGTGTGTGATGCATACTATTTTGTTTCTTCATATGTATCATACATTTTTGTTTAAAACTAGGTGTTTTAGATCATATATTGCAACGCTCCTGTTATCAGATTCCTCAAAGGTTTGTTGCTGTTTGTTTGTTTCTGAATTTCTAAACAAATTCTGCATATTGATCATTCTCTAAAGAGTATGACCTCTGAGTTTTCTGCTAGCTTTTTAAAGTTCTTGTTTCTTTTTCTAATCCTGGGAGCCTACAGGGTCATACCTGGTTCAGGATAATTTAGTGGCCACTCAATGTCTGGTCAGAAGATTTCCTTAAATGCCTTGCCTACGTGCTCTGCACTCTTTTACAAAGGCATCTGTGGGACAAGGCGCACCTTCCACCTTCAGGGGCTTACATAACAGACTGAGCTTTCACTTCCTGATTGCACAAAGCCTCAAGGTCAGCCAGAGGTGAGAGGATGGTGTTTTCTTATTCCCAGTCTTTTCCTGAGCATGGGCACATCCTTGTGCATCCTGAGATTTCCAGGAATATTTCAGAGTTTTTCAAAATTCTCTATGGTCCTTTAGTTCTCCAGTATTGCCTTTTAAATTCCCCCAGACAAGTCCTTGTTGACCCTGCCTAAAATCACAGCCTTAGGCAGCTGGTGTGTGACAGCAGTTTGCTATTGGTTTGGAAATGCCCATGGAGTAGGCTTTTTTGTTCCCAACTGAGACGAACTATTGGTCACATCAAAGAGCCACCAAACTTGGAGAAGAAAATGTTCCCAGGGAGTCAAAGGGTCTGAAGAAATGCTGACTATGCTCTAAGGATGATGATGATGCTGTTAACAGATCTCTGGATGTAGTCAGCTCCCTCTGTTTTCTGGAATGCTGTCAACTTTTGGCTGATGCACCACCAAGCTGGGGAGAGAAGGAATGGAAGAGGCTCCAAGTTGAAACTTCACAGACTCCTTCCTTTCCAGTCTTATTGAGGGTCAGCAGGTTCTCTTGGATAGGCTATTTTCAGTTTGTTCTGTGGCTTGGAGTAATTGCTAGAGTTTTGAAATGGTTGCTTTTAGCTGTTTTGCTTATATTCTTGTAGCGTTAGAAGGAGAGCAAGTTTACCAAGGTCCTCACTCCTTCATTCAAGAAGTCAGTCTCCCAGGACGTGCACTCTTAACCACAACATGCTGCTAAAACTTATGTTCACCTGCTCAGCTGAGCTCTTTCCAGGTGTCCTTCTCAGACACTTCAGTTCTTTCTTGATTACATTCTTCTCAGTATATAGTTCCTTGTCCTGAAGTGTCCTACCAACCTCTCCATTGTCCTGTAATGTCCCACTTCATTCTCCATTGTCCTGAAATGTCCCGCCTCAGTTTCCTTTGTCCTGAAATGTACCTCCTCACTCTCTATTGTCCTGAAATGTCCCACCTCACTCTCCATTGTCCTGTAATGTCCCGCCTCACTCTCCATTATCCTGAAATGTCCCGCCTCAGTTTCCTTTGTCCTGAAATGTACCTCCTCACTCTCCATTGTCCTGAAATGTCCCACCTCACTCTCCATTGTCCTGAAATGTCCCACCTCACTCTCCATTGTCCTGAAATGTCCCACCTCACTCTCCATTGTCCTGAAATGTCCCACCTCACTCTCCATTGTCCTGAAATGTCCCGCCTCACTCTCCATTGTCCTGAAATGTCCCACCTCACTCTCCATTGTCCTGAAATGTCCCGCCTCACTCTCCATTTTCTTGAAATGTCCTGCCTCACTCTATACTTTGCATTAATGTTGATTCAAGAGTAGATTCTCTTTCTGTCTGTTAGTAAAACCTTGAGCAATAGACACAAGCTCTCTATGCCTTGGAAACCAATCTGTGATCATAAGAGATCTTCTGTTTGCACTGTTGTTAAAATTAAATTGAGTTAACTCAATAATGAAAGACAAATTCAATATAAAATGGACTGACTTGAACTTGGACATTTCTTTAAAGGTATATAAAAGACCAATAAGTGCATGAAAAGATGCTCAACATATTAGGCATTAGCAAAATGAAAATTAAAAGCCACAAAATAAGATATCACTTCACCCTCATTAGTTTTAACACAAAATGAAAGAAAAAGACAGACAGTGGAAAGTGTTGCAAGGATGTGGAAAAATTAGAATCATCACCCATTGCTGGCTGGTATATAAAATAGTGCAGCTGTTTTGCAAAACAGTTTGACCGTTTCTCAAAGTTCGAATGACCCAGCAATTCCTCTCCTCAGTATATTCCCCAAAGACATGACAACATGCTTCCACACAAAGCCTGGACATGAATGCTCATAGCAGCATCATTCAAAGTGGCCAAAAGTTGGAAATTAAATGTCCACTAACTGATGAATGGATAAACGAAGTGTGGCATAGCATACAGTGGAATATTATTTAGCCATTAATAAAGAATAAAAAATATTATTCACCCATGAAAATATGCTGCAACATGAATGAGCCTTGAAAACTGTGTACTAAATGAAACAATCCAGTCATAAATGATCACATATCTTATGACTCCACTCATGTGAAATGTCCAGAATAGGCAAACCATAGAGATAGAAAGTAGATGAGTGGTGCCCTGGGGCTAGGGTGGGGGTGGGGTGCCTGAGAGTCAGAATGAGGTGTGGCTGCTAATGTGAAGGAAGTTTCTTTTTTTCTATCAAAAGGATTTTGTTAATATAAAAATCACACATTTTTCTTTTTAATATATTTTTAGTACCAATGGTTGCATACCATACCCTTTTTCTGCACATTGGTTTTCTTCATTTAACAACATATCTTGAAGATTCTTCAGCTTCTTCCTTCCATTTTACAGATGCATAAGATTTTATTATATAAATTTTTCATAATTTCAATAGCTAGCCCTGTATTGATGGACACTTACTTTATTTTCAATCCTTTAGTTTTATAAACAGGTAGCAATTGCTAGAGCGGCATTTGTAATTTTTTAAAAATTGTTTTATTGAGGTCATATTGGTGTATAACATTGTGTAATTTCAGGCGTACATTATTATATTTCAGTTTCTGTGTAGACTGCATCATACTCACCATCCACAGTCGAGTATTTATCCGTCACTGTACATATGCACCCCTTTACACTTTTCACCCTCCCCCATCCCCTTCCCTTCTGGAAACCACTAATCTGTTCTCTTTCCCCATGTGTTTGTTCATCTTCTATGTCTGAGTGAAATCAGGCGGTGCTTGTCTTTCTCTGTCTGGCTTATTTCACTTAACATAATACGCTCGATGTCCATTCATGTTGTTGCAAATGGGACGATTTCATATCTTTTTATGGCTAAATAGTATTCATATATATATGTGTACCACATCTTCTATATCCATTCATCAGTTGAAGGACACTTGGGTTGCTTCCACATCTTGGCTGTTGTGAATAATGCTGCAGTGAACATAGGGGTGCATAAGTCTCTTTGAATTGTTGGTTTCAAGTCTTTGGATAAATACCCAGTAGTTGGATAGCTGGCTCGTATGGCATTTCTATTTTTAATTTTTTGAGAAGTCTCCATACTGTTTTCCATAGTGGCTGTACCAGTTTGCATTCCCACCAACAGTGCAGGAGGGTTCCGTTTTCTCCACATCCTCTCCAACATTTGTTAATTTTTTGTCTTGTTAATCATAGCCATTATGAACAGGTGTAAGGGGATATCTCATTATAGTTTTGATTTGCATATCCCAAATAATTACTGTTGTTGAGCATCTCTTCATGTGCCTCTTGGCTATCTGTATACCTTCTTTGGAAAAATGTGCGTTCATATCCTTTGCCCATTTTTTGATCGGGTTGTTTGTTTTTTTGTTGTTGTTGAGTTGCATGAGTTCTTTATATATTTTGGGAATTAACCCCTTGTTGGATATATGATTTGCGAATATTCTCTCCCAGTTGGTGGGTTGTCTTTTCGTTTTGTTCATGGTTTCCTTTGCCTTGTAGAGCCTTTGAGTCTGATGTAGTCCCATTTGTTTATTTTTTCTTTTGTTTCCTTTGCCTGATGAGAAAGAGTATTCAAAAAGATGCTGCTAAGACTTATGTCAAAGAGTGTACTGTCTATATTTTCTTCGAGGAGTTTATGGTTTCACATCTTACTTTCAAGTTCTATAATCCATTTGGAGTTACTTTTTGTGTATGGCAAAAGATAATGGTCTACTTTCATTCTTTTTCATGTGGCTGCCCAGTTTTCCCAACACCATTTATTGAAGAGACTTTCCTTTCTGCATTGTGTATTCTTGGCTCCTTTGTTTCGTCTCTTATATTCTGTTTGCTTTATATTTCCATTTCCACTGTTTTTGTCTTTCAGTGTTTTGAATATATCATTTCACTCTGTCCTAGCCTGTAAGGTTTCTGCTGAGAAAACTGCTGAAAGCCTGGTGGAGGTTCTTTTGTATGTGGTTTTCTCTCTTGCTTCCCTTCATATTCTTTCTTTGTCGCTCACTCCTGACACTTTTAATAATATATACTTTTGAGAGGATCTTTTCGCATTGAGGTATTAGGAGTTCTGTTTGCTTCATATGTTCTATTCCTATTGCTTCATACGTCCAGTTCTATTTGTTTTGTATGTCCAGTTCTTTCCCAAGGTTTGCAAAATTTGCTAGTATTATTTCTTTGAATAAGCTTTCTGCTCCTTTCTACCTCTCTTCTCCTTCTGGGATACCTATTATCCTTATGTTACTTTTCCTAATTGAATCAGATATTTCTCATAGAATTTCTTCATTTTTTAAAAAAAAAAATCTTAGTTCTCTCTCTTCCTCCATCTGAATCAATTCTGGTTTTCTGTTTTTGAGCTCACTAATTCTGTCTTCCATATGGTCTGCTCTATTTTTAATGCTTTCTACTTTATTTTTCATCTCATGAACTGTATTCTTCATCTCCAGAATTTCTCTTTGTTTTTTTTAAAAAGAGTTTCAATCTCTTTGGTGTAGTACTCCTTCTGTTCATTAATTTTATTCCTGAGCTCACTGAACTCTCTTTCTGAGTTTTCTTGTAACTCATTGAGTTTCTTCATGACAGCTATTTTGAATTCTATCTCAGTTAGAATTGTAATCTTCTGTGACTTCAAGTTTGGTTTCTGGAGAGCTATCATTCTCCTTGTGTTCTGCCGTGTTACTGTACTTCAAGGTGCTTGATGATTTGATCCTCTACTGGTACATTTTTCGTAGTAAACACCTTTCTTATTTGGGTATGGCTTTGGTTACTTTGGTTCTGAGCTGGTTCTGGTGGTATTTGAGCCTGCACTTTCCACACTCCACTGCCTCTGCCAGGGGCATTGTCTGTCTCTTCCTTGTGCCACTTGTGCTTCTGAGGTGGCCGGTGCCTTGCTGCTTGTGATGTCACTGCCGTCTCAGGTGCTGCCATCGGGATCACCAGTCTGCCAGCACTTCTGCTGCTTTCGGGGTCACCTGGGCCTCATGTTCCCCCACGGGCTCTCCAGGGGCTTGGATGCTGCTGCCCTGTGCACCTCCTATGCTGCTGCTTGTGGCTTGTCTGAGGTGTCCCGGGTTCACCAGTGTCACTGTCAATGCTGGTGCCCTGGGGACCTGAGGACTTTTATTGCAGCCCCTTACCCCTTCCGTGTGTGCCACCACTGGGTCTGGGTCACTGGTTCTGCTGTGGTTCCTGCAGCCTATGGTCACAGGTTCCACTTGCCACTGCTGCAGGGCAGGTGGGGTAGTGCAGGGGCTATGCAGAGAAAGCTTGTTGCTGCTGATCACTCGTGCACCCTTTGGTTTCTGGCACTTGCTGGTGTGTTTTGAAAACTCAGGTCAGGGCAACCTTCCCCAGGCAGGAAAATCTGAATTTCGTATAATGTCCCCACCACTGGAAGGACTGGGCCACTGCTGGGGGAGGAAAAGGGGGCTGGTTCACTGGCCCCCCTCTGTGTCGTGATTCTCAGGGCCTGTGTGTGACCTGCTAGTTCTAGCGGGGAGGGATGGGGATAAGGCATGCCTGTTGTTTCTGCTCCTCCAGTGTCTGCTCACAACCACGTGTACCAGATCTGCGGGGGAGGGTCAGGGACCAAGCCACACCTGGTGCTTCATCTCCCGCAGTCTCTGTTTGCAGGCACAAATGGTGGATCCACGGGGGGATGGGCGATGACCACCCTGCACCTGTTGTTTCTGCCCCACAGCGTGTGCTCATCGGCACATGCACAGGTGTGAGGACCCCTGCCCTGGATTGCTGCTGTGAGGGGAGGGAGAAGGGGCTGCTCCCTTAGTTCCTCTGCCTCCTTGGGGTCCAGTCCACCCACCTTCAGATGTATAGATCGTGGATCTCTCAGGCATCCTGTAACACTGTGTACGGAGTCTCTGTCCATCAACGGATTTCCAGTGGGTTGTAATTTAGAGGGGAGACAAAGGGAATAACTCACTCCATCACGATGCTGACATCACTCTGAAGTTTCTTTCTGAGGAGCTGAAAATTTCCTACAGTTACATTGTGGTGATGGTTGCACAGCTGTGAATATACTGACGGTCACTGAAATGCACAGTTTAAATCCGTGAATGTTATGGGTGTGAAATATGTCTCAATAAAGCCAGAAAAATGATTTTAGACTCAGTGGGTGGGTTTTGCAGCAGGTGAAGGATAAATAAATTGAATAGTGCAGGAAAACCCTCTCAAACCACATTAGGTTCATGAGACTCTTGAAAACTTGAGTCCCGTGAACCTAAAGAAATTACAGGCCCCTGCCTCAACACTGTTTCTCTCAGTGACATCCACTCATTGTTCATATCTCAACTAACCTGTAATTTCCGGTGGGAATCTTCACTAACCATCCTAATCTCTCAGGCCCAAAACTAAGCGGGACAACTATGATACATTCTCATCGCCCCACATTTTTGTTTATTGTCACACAGTGTGTCTGACTGTGTACCTCCTACTGATGTGAGATTTCAGGGGCTTAAGACGATATTTACCTTCCTTTTTTTTAAAATAGAGATTCATATTAGTTTACATCAATGTGAGATTTCAGTTGCACATTATTTCTTGTCTGTCACCACATAAGTGCTCCCCTTCACCCCCTGTGCCCACCCCCACCCCCTGGTAACCACTGGACTGTTGTCTTTGTCCACGTATTTGTTTATATTCCACGTATGAGTGAACTCATCTGGTGTTTGTCTTTCTCTCTCAGGCTTATTTTGCTTAGCATAATTCCCTCCAGGTCCATTCATGTTGTTGAAAATGGGATGATTTCATCTTTTTTTATTGCTGAGTAGTATTCCATTGTATATATACCACATTTTCTTTATCCAATCATTGATCGATGGGCACTTGGGTTGCTTCCATGTGTTGGCTGTTGTGAATAGTGCTGCAATGAACATAGAGGTGCTTATGTAACTTTGGATTGTTCATTTCAAATTATCTGGGTAGATAGCCAGCAGTGGGATAGCTGGGTCATATGGTAGTTCTTTTTAGTTTTTTGAGGAATCTCCATACTGTTTTCCATAATGGCTGCACCAGTTTGCATTCCCACCAGCGGTGTGTGAGGCTTCCCTTTTCTCCACATCCTCTCCAACATTGTTGTTTTTTGTCTTGGTGATTACAGCCACTCTGACGGGTGTGAGGTGATATCTCAGTGTAGTTTTGATTTTCATTTCCCTGATGATTAGTGAATTTGAGCGTCTTTTCATGTGTCTGTTGGCCATCTGTATGTCTTCCTTTTAAAAATGTCCTCTGCCCATTTTTTGATCGGGTTGTTTGCTTTTTTGTTGTTGAGTTGTGTGAGTTCTTTATATACTTTGGATATCAACCCCTTGTTTGATAAATGATTTGCAAATATTTTCTCCGAGTTGCTGGGTTGTCTTTCCATTTTGTTGATGGTTTCATTTGCTTTGCAGAAACTTTTTAGTCTGATGTAGTCGCATTTGTTAAATTTTTCTTTTGCTTCCCTTACCCAATTAGACATGTATTCAAAAAGATGTGGCTAAGACCAATGTCAAAGAGTGTACTGCCTATATGATCTTTTAGGATTATTATGCTTTCAGTTCTTACATTCAAATCCTTAATCCATTTAGAGTTAATTTTTGTCTATAGTGCAAGACAATGGTCTACTTTCAGTCTTTTGCATGTAGCTGTCCAGTTTTAACAACGCCATTTATTGAAGAGACTTTCCCTTCTCCATTGTATGTTCTTGGCTCTTTTGTCAAAGATTAACTTTCCATTAATGTGTGGTTTTATTTCTGAGCTTTCAATTCTGATGCATTGATCTGTTTGTCTGTTTTTGTGCCAGTACCATGCTGTTTTGATTACTGTAGCTTTGGAGTATGTTTTGAAGTCAGGGATTGTGATGCCTCCAGCTTTTTTCTTTTTGCTCAGGATTGCTTTGGCTACTCATGGTCTTTTGTTGTTCCATATAAATTTTAGGAGTCTTTGATCTATTTCTGTGAAAAATGTTGTTGGAGCTGTGATAGGGATTGCATTGAATCTGTAGATTGCTTTAGGTAGTGTGGACATTTTGACTGTTTATTCTTCAGACCCATGAACATGGAATATCTTTCCATTTCTCTATGTCTTCAATTTCTTTCAATAATGTCTTATAGTTTTCAGTGTACAGGTCTTTCACCTCTTTGGTTAAGTTTATCCCTAGATATTTTATTTTTTGTTGTTGTTGTGATTGTAAATAAGATTGTTTCCTTGATTTCTTTTTCTGGTAGTTCATTGTTAGTGTATAGGAATGCAACTGATTTTTCAAAATTGATTTTGTACCCTAACTTTGCTGTAGTTATTGATTATTTCCAATAGTTTTCTGGTGGATTCTTTATAGAGTTTTCTATATATAGAATCGTATCACCTGCCATTAGCAAAAGTTTCACTTCTTCCTTTCCAATTTGGATTCTTTTTACTTCTTTTTCTTGCCTAACTGCTCTGGCCAATACCTCCCGTACTATGTTGAAATAGGAGTGGCGAGAGTAGTCCCCAAGACACCCCTGTCTTGTTCCTGTTCTCAGAGGGATGGCTTTCAGTTTTTCGCCATTAAGTATGAGTTGGCTGTGGGTTTGTCGTATATGGCCTTTATTGTGTTGAGGTACTTTCCTTCTATACCTTCTCTCTTTTTATTGGGAGTTTTTAAAATCATAAATGGCTGTTGGATCTTGTCAAATGCTCTCTGCATCTACTGAGAGGATCATGGCATTTTTATTCCTCACTTTGTTGATGTGGTGTATCACATTGATTGATCTGCAGATGTTGAACCATCCCTGAGTCCCTGTAATGAATCCCACTTGATCATGGTGTACGATTCTTGTAATTTATTGCTGTATTCGGTTTGCCAATATTTTGTGGAGGATTCTTGCGTCTAAGTTCATAGTGACATTGGCCTGTAGTTCTTCTTCTTGTCCTTGTCTGGTTTTTGTATCAGGACAAGGCTGACTTCATAGAGTGCGTTAGTCAGTGTTCCACATTCTTCAGTTTTTACGAATAGTTTGAGAAGGATAGGCACTAAATCTTTGAGTGGTTGGTAGAAGTCTCCAGAGAAACCATTTTGGTCCTGGACTTTTGTGTTTTGGCTGGTTTTTGATTACGATTTCAATCTCTGTATTTGTGATTGGTCTGTTCAGATTCTCTGTTTCTTCTTGATTTAGTTTTGGGAGGGTGTATAAGTCTAGGAATTCATCCATTTCTTCTAGGTTATCGAATTTGTGGGCATATAGTTTTTTCATAGTATTCTCTTATAATCCTTTGTATTTCTGCAGTATCTATTATAATTTCTCTTCTTTCATTTCTAATTTTATTTATTTGAGCCTTCTCTCTTTTTTGTCTTGGTGAGTCTGGCTAAGTGTTTGTCAATTTTGTTTATCTTCTCAAAGAACCAGCTCTTAGTTTAATTAATCCTTTCTACTGTTTTTTTAAGTCTCTATTTCATTTATTTGTGGTCTGATTTTTATTATTCCCCTCCTTCTGCTGACTTTGGGCTTTGTCTGTCCTTCTTTTTCTAGCTCTGCTAGGTGTACTTCAAGATTACTTATTTGAGATTTTTCTTGCTGGTTGAGGTGAACCTGCATTGCTATGAATGTCCCTCTTAGGACCTCTTTTGCTGCATTCCATAAGAGTTGGTATGTTATATTTTCATTTTCATTTGTCTCCAGGTATTTTTTAATTTCCCCTTTGATTTCCTCAATGATCCAGTGGTTGTTCGGTAGCGTGTTGTTTAGTCTCCACATATATTTCTGACTTTCCCAGTTTTGTTCTTGTGGTTCTAGCATTGTGGTCAGAAAAGATGGTTGGGATGATTTCAATCTTCTTAAATTTATTGAGGCTTGCCTTGGTTCCCAATATATGGTCTTTGAGAATGACCCATGTGCACTTGAGAAGAATGTATAGTCTGCTGTTTTCAGATGGAATGCTCTCTATATATCTATTAAGTCCATCTGATCAAGTGTTTTATTTAAATCTACTATTCCCTTGATATTTTGTCTGGATGATCTGTCCATTGGTGCGAGTGAGGTGTTGAGGTCCCCTACAACTATCATATTGCTGTTAATTTCTTCCTTTATGTCTGTTAATAATTGCTTTACGTACTTTGGGGCCCCTATGTTACGTGCATATATATTAATAAGTGTTACATCCTCTTGGTGGAATGTCCCTTTTATCATTATATACTGCCCCTCTTTGTCTATGCTTGTGTTTTTTAACTTGAAGTCTGCTTTGTTTGATAAAAGTATGGCAACACCTGCTTTCTTTTGTTGGCCGTTAGCTTGGAGTATTTTCCTCCATCCCTTCCTTCAAAGCCTGTGTTTGTGTTTGGAGCTGAGTTGCATTTCCTGGAGGCAGCATATTGTTGGGTCTTGTCTTTTAATCCATCCAGCTACTCTGTGTCTTTTGATTGGAGAGATCAATCCATTTACGTTTAGAGTGATTATTGATATATGAGGGCTTAAGGCTGCCATTTTATCTCTTGTTTTCTGGTTGTTCTATGTTTCCACTGTTTCTCTTCCTTTGTATTTCTGACTGCCATTTCATTTTATTGGTTTTCTGAGGGATATTTCTCACTTTTTGTGAATTGTGGCTCTGCTTTGATTTTTTGGTTGGTGGTTACCGTGAGGGTTGTAGGAAAGATGTTGGATATGTGATAGACCATTTCCTCATAGCCTCTTATCTCCATTAACCTAAGCAGGTTCCTTCCCTTTCCTCTCCCCTTCTGAGTAACTGCTGTTAAAAATTTTTCTGTTTTTAATTTTGTGAGTTTGTGGCTAAGTTGAAGTGTTCACCATTACTTTTTATGCTTTCTTTCCCTTTCTCTTATAAGTTATAATTGAGTCTTTGGTTCTCTGTCCTGGTAGAGGGCACACGTTTCTTATCATGTCTGTGTATTTGTATCCTTGCTCAGAGCCTTGTAGACCTTTGTCTTTCTGTTGCCAGTGTGAGGGCATCTTTGCTTATTTCTTGTAGGGGGAGGTCTAGCGGTGATGAACTCCCTCAGCTTTTTTTTATCTGGGAAAGATTATTTCTCCATCATATCTGAAGGAAAGCTTTCCTGGCTAGAGTATTCTTGGCTGAAAGTGTTTGTCTTTCAGTATTTTGAATGTATCATTCCATTCTCTCCTAGCCTGTAGGGTTTCTGCTGAGAAGTGCACTGAAAGCCTGATAGGATTTCCTTTGTAGGTTATTTCCTTCTGCCTTGCTGCTCCTAGTATTTTTCTTATCACAGACTTTTGCCATTTTTACAATTATATGCCTCTGAGAAGTTATTTTAGTGCTGATGAAGTTGGGCATTTGATTAGCTTCATTTATCTGTAAATCTGAAGCCATCTCCAGCTTTGGTAAGTTCTCAGCAATTATTTCTTTGAACAAGCTCTCTGCTCCTTTCTCCCCCACTTCTCCCTCTGGAATACCTATAATCCTTATGTTGCTTTTCCTAATTGAGTTGGATATTTCTCAAAGGATTCCTTCATTTTTTAAAAATCTTAGTTCTATCTCCTCCTCCACCTGTAGAATTTCCACATTTTTACCCTCAAGAAGACTAATTCTTTCCTCCATAAGATTAGTTCTATTTATTAAAGATTCTAGATTATTTTTTCATTTCATCAATTGTGTTTTTCATATCCAGAATTTCTGCTTGATTTTTTTATAGTTTCAATCTCTTTGGTGAAGAGATTCATTTTATTGCTGAGCTCCTTGAATTGTCTTTCTGTGTTTTCTTGGAAGTCACTGAGTTTCCTTATGATGGCTATTTTGAATTCTCTGTCATTTAGGTTGTATATTTCTGTGCCTTCAGTGTCAGTTTCTAGAGAATTGTCATTTTCCTTCTGGTCTGAATTGTTGCTGCAGTTTCTCATGGTGTTTGATGAACTAATCTTTTGTTGGGGCATTTGTGGTATTCTTAGGGCACAGATTCCCCCTGTTACTACTGGGGGGGGATGGGAGCAGGAGCAGTTTTCCTGGCCCCACCTCATCTGCTGGGAGCTGTGGGTGTATTATGGGTGCTTACCCCAGCCTGGGGTGTGTTCAGGCATTTGTGTGGACTCTCCTTGTCAGGCAAGGCTTCCTCGCTGGGCTAGGTCCACTCTGGTGCCTCAGGGGCCCTCTGAGCTCCCCCTCCCTGCCTGAAAGTGGTCACCAGCGGGCTCAAAGCTACCGTGCCTATTTTCACAGCATCCTGGGGCCTGTTCCTCCTTTGGGAGCTCAGCAGCACTAGGAGCACTTATATACGGGCCTGGGGAGCATTTGCCCCAGCAGGTGGATCTTCTGAAGTCTTTGTTTATGGTCTGCAGTCTGAGGGGCCACTGTGCTTGGCGCTTGGGGCTTCCCTGCTGGGACCCGAGCTATGACTGCTCCTTGACAGCACTGGGGCATAGCAGGCTCTCCCTGTCCACCAGGAAAGTGAACCTGAGTGGGCCCAGCTGCGCGCCTATTCCCACAGCTGCCCAGGACCCGTTCCCTGTTTGGGGACTCAGCAGCACTGTGAGTGCTCACATACACGCTTGGGAGCCTTTTGCCCCAGCACGTAGATCTGCTGAGGCCTCTGTTTACAGTCCACAGCCTCGGTTCACTAGGCTGCTGTGCTTGGAGGGCGGGACATACTCACTGGGACCCGAGCTATGGCTGCTCCTTGGTGGCACAGGGGCAGCAGTGGGCTCCCCCTCACTGCTGGGAGAGTGACCACAAGCACAAGCTAAGGGTTACCACCACCTCTTCTTACAGATGTCCTGGTGTGTGCTCCCACTTTCTGGGCACTTGCACCAGGTTAGCAAGTGTTGGTGTGCATGACAGGGCTACTGGGAGAGAGAAGGGTGTGCTCATCTATCTCTGCTACTTCCCAGGAGGCCAGTCCATCCACCCTCAGATGTATAGCTGCCTGTGTTCTCAGGCATCCTGTTGTGCTGTGTGGGCTTCCTCTGTTGCTCAGGGAATGTCCATTTAGTTGTAGTTCAAAGGGGGAGAGATGAAGGGAACAGCTCACTCCCCCATGTTGCTTGTAAGTCCAATGTTTACTTTCTTCACTGCTGTATCTTCAGAGCCCAACCACACAGCCTATCACAGACAAGATACTCAATATTTGTTGAAGAATGAATAGATGAGCGAATTTATATACTTTTTCAATATCCCTAAGGACCAGTGCAATTTTTATTCTCTCTCTTGCTCAGCTGCTGGCTCCGCTCAGAAAGTGGATTTATATGGGGCTTCCTTGGACCAGTCTGTGCCATCTGCTCTGTGAGTGATGACTTCAGAACATCCTTAATGCTCAGCTGGGGGTCATTAGAAGGGCAGAATTATAAGGGGGTGGATGAGCTGGAATATCCTTGGGTTGTCATGGATTTGGTTTGGTTTTCTAAGACTGCTCCAAAAACTACAAACTCTAGCACTGTTACTAAATGTGGAAACTACTTAAGGGTGGAATTGATGTTGGACAGGCTAGGATACAGAAACAGAATGGAATTTTAATCAATAATCCTTCTGTGGTTTCCTGAAGGTCAACTTAGCTTTCTTTCTGATGACTCTCTGGATGTTGAAAAGCAGACTGTCTTCCCTCAACAGTGATGTGTCCACCCTGCAGGACACAAGGTAAGCTGGAGGGGAGGGTGACAGCCCACAGCCGCGTGTGGTCCCAAGAGCGAAGCCATGTCCCTTAGCAGCCCCTGCTGCCCCCTCTCAGGGTCTTCTGAGAACCCAGAGTAATCAGACCCAGCTATGCTTCTGTGGCAGCCAGCTCAGACTCAGGGGTGTGTGGCTGACACCACAGCCAAAATGTTCCATCCATCTCTAGTCCCAGATTGTTACTCCCTCAGCAGCAGGAAGAATTGACATTGGTTGATAAGCATTCTTTGGACTTTTATCAGCAGTCCCATGACAAAAGTGCAAAGAAGATTGATGTTCCCATGAAGCACTTAGAAAACTCTGTGTCTGCTCCCACACCAGTCTACATTTTCACACAACACCATCAGTTCAGATTACTTCTCACCCCTCGTCCATTCCTCTCTCTGGAAAAAAATCCTAGTCAACATCAAATCTAGGAGGTTGGGCAGCCCTTTGCTCCAGGAACCCTTGTGGAAATTTAACGATGTTTCTTCTATATTCCTATCATCATCATTTCCAAATGGAAATGGAATCTTATGTGTGTTATTTTTTATGCTCAGGCCCCAGCACAGAGCCTGATGCACAGTACCTCCTCAGTAGTGTTGGCTGAGTGAAAATAGGGATCCCTGTGGAGCGTCATAAAATTTTTGAAGCTTACATTTGAAGTATCGCTATCCTCCTCAATCTAAATCAAACTGCCCTCCTGTACCTGAGTGCCATTTCCATTATGGGGAATCATCAATGGCAAAGATCAAAGATGATCACAGCGCAGCCTGAGAACTCATCACCAGCAGAGGAAGGCAGGAGCATCCATGGGGTGGAGATGTGAATGGCATTGGTGTTGTTGCTCTGGGTGCCTCAGGAGCCTCCTTTCTTATCCTCCACAGGATGCTGACTTTTAAAGCTACAGCTCAGCTCTTCATCTTGGGATGCACGTGGTGTCTGGGAATCCTGCAGGTGGGTCCAGCTGCCCGTGTCATGGCCTACCTCTTCACCATCATCAACAGCCTGCAGGGCGTCTTCATCTTCCTGGTGTACTGCCTCCTCAGGCAGCAGGTACCACTATCCAGCTGCCGCCCAGGACTCTTCCCATCCTCACCCCTCTCAGTGAGCTGATCCAGAGTATGCTTTTCCTCTGCAGGTTCGGGAACAATACGGGAAATGGTTCAAAAGGGTCAGGAAACCCAAAGCTGAGTCTGAGACTTTCACGCTTTCCAGCAGAGCCATGTCTGATGCCTCCAAACCCATCACGGTATGATCATGCATTGCTCCCAGAATACTTCCCCAACTGATCTGCTTGAGCAGCACGTGCCTATCACACTGGACAACCTGGGTGAACAGCAGATGATGCCTTAGGCTGGCTCACGCTTGACTTACTCCTGGACTCGTTAACCATTAGCAGTGGTCTCAGTTTAAAAGTTTATTTTAATAAATGTATTTTGCTTAGGGAACTGTGTTCATCTTGACCTTTACACATCAGCGCTCTTACTGAACACCTGCTATGTGCTGTGCTTGGTTAACTAGATAAGCAAAAAATCAATGATCCAAAGTGGTGATGCATGTTCTACTCAGAGCCACATTGTTCTGTCCTTCTTCTCTGCACACCTTCTATCTCACAGTCACTCAGCAGCACTCACACAAAGGGGGAAATGGAAGGAAATGATGCACATATTTATGAATTAAACAAACATAAGGGTTAGCTGGCATTTTAGACTTTCTTAAAAAGACTTCCTCATATTTTCAACAGCTTCTACACTATGCAAAACCTTGAAGGAAAAGCATTAATGACGTGGGATAATTCATGGCACAGATTGCAAAGAAGCAACACAGTGGTTTAAACTTACAAAGTCCTTTTACCTATGTTTTCTTAACTCTTCCATCTTCTATGAAATCCCTTGAGTCGTCCTTACCATTTAAAGGAGTCTAGGGTTCTGCCAGGGAGTCCTTGTGCATTTCTCTTGTTACCTTGTTAACCCAGCACTGGTTCCATTGTTGAATCTTCTCTCTCCTCCCCCTTTCTCAGAAAATGTTCTCATCACCTGTTTCACAGACAAAATCAAAGACATTACGATACTTTGTATATTTCACACAATCCACCATACCCACCAAACGTCAGCGTGCATCCCCTCCACATTCCTGTGTCATCAACACAATTCCCTCCTCCTCTCTGAAGACAATGCTTCTACCTGCTCTTTGGATCCCATCATTCCTGCCTTATCAACTATCCCTACATTATTGTTCACACATTCTCTCTCTCTCTTTCTCTTCCTCCCTCCCCCCCTCCCTCTTTTCTTCCCTCACCTTCTCAACAGTGTTCTTCCCAAAGTTATGGAAACGTTTAGTTTTCTTCCATTTTTCACACAGGTACTACTTGGCCCTGTTCTAGCCACCAGCCAATAGTTGACTTTTCTCTGTGTCTCCATTTCCCTGCTTTAAACTCACTCCCTAACCCCATGCAATATGGCTTCTTTCCCCCATGATTCCACCAAAACATATATCTCTTAGACCTACAGTGATCTCTGTGTTCCTAAAAGCCTTCTCAGAAACTTCTGACACTATTCACCACCCCTTTCTCATGAAACTCTCCATCTTTATCCCCTATAGATTCTATTTATACACCCCTGCATGTCTTTCTTCCATTCTCTCTAGCTTTTATGTCTGTCTCCTTCATAGCTCCATCCAATGAGTTGGTTCCAGAAAAACTTCAGTTCTCATTAAATTCTTTCCTCCTAAACAATCACATCCATTCCTTAGATGCAGTCACATCTCGATGCAAATGATGCCTCTGTATGTTTCCCTAGATCGGACCCTTCCTCTGAGATCGAGAGGAACATCTCCACTTACCTATTTGACATTTTTGATATCTCAAAGACACCTTCCACTCATCCTTCCTATATAAGACTTGCAATCTTTATCCTAATCCAATTCTTTCCCATGGTGTCTGTCTTTCTGAATGGCACTACATCCATCCTGTGACACATTTGAGCCCTGAAAGTTACACTTAACAATGATCTTACTCCCCATCACAACCTATTCATTATACAGTGCTGTTCTTTTTTTATCTTAGGTTTCCCTTTTTTATTTATTTATTTTTGGTAAAGATGATTGACCCTGAGGTAACATCTGTTGCCATTCTTGCTCTTTTTTTTCTCCCTAAAGCCTCAGTACATAGTTATATATCCAATCATAAGTCCTTCTAGTTCACCTATGTAGGATGTCACCACAGCTTGGCTTGATGAGCGGTGTGTAGGTCCACCCCCAGGATCTGAATAGGTGAATCCCAGGCTGCTGAAGCAGAGGGTGCCAGCTTAACTTCTATGCCACTGGGCCAGCCCCAATCCTATTGTTCTCATATTCTCAATATGTGCCCAATATGTCCAGCTGGCTCAATCTCCATCGCTCCCTCCTTGGCCAGGCTGCCATCTTTACTTGCCTGAACAACTGCACTATCCTCCCAACTGACCTGCCTTTTCTATTCTTGTCACCGTCCAATGCATCCTTTACATAGAAGCCTGAGAGAGCTTTTCAAACACAAATAGAATCATGTCACTCCTTTGTTAAATCCATTTCACATAGGACCAAACCCCAAATCCATAATCAATGAGAATTTGCTTGGGTTGTCTCCTGCTTACCTCTCCAGCTTCATCTGCCACATACTCACCATTGTTCCAGCCACATGGGATTTCTTTCAATTTTTTAAATTCACCGTGCTTCTTTGGAATAAAGACTCTGTACATGTTCCTTCTTCTTGAAACACTCTTATGCCTTCCTTGACTCAAAACTATATAAGCCTTCAGATCTCAGCTCATGTGTCAACTCCTCCAAGAAGCCTTCTCTGCCTGCTCAGAATAGGTCAGATTCTCTGGTTTTTCACTCTGATAGCCACTGTGCCTTTCCCGCAGAGCATCTTCAGAGTCATTTCACTCTTGTTTTTCACTATCTGGTTAATGTCTGTCTTTCCTCTAGATCTGAGCTGCAGCAGGCACCATGCTGCTTTTCCTTCCTATTGCATCCTCAGCATTTCACACAAGGCCAGGCCTGTAGAAATGCTCAACGCATAATTGCTGCATGACTGATCACATTAACGAACGAACAAACTGCAGCTGCAGAAGAGGCAAGAATTGTCTTGTTTTCAATCTCTCCACGTCTAACACTTCCCAAGTGCTCAATAGTTACTTACCGAACAAATGAACGAATGAATGAATGAACTTCCTGATCATGATGGAGGTAAAATATTAGAATAAATTATTGATCAGTTTAAGGTGCCTCTTTCTCTTGGGAATTTCAAGATAATTCTCTGCCTTACTTATTGTTTTGTTATTAACCATCATGTCTACCTGTTAACACCCTAATATTTCTTTATGATCAAAGAGCTTTGTGTAGATCTTAGTTCCTAGACTGAAACAGATCTGGAATAAAATAGCAGCTCTACCAAGTACTTGCCATGTGAACTTGGTCAAACTGAGAAACATTTTAAGTCCTCAATCGTCCCCTTCATCTCCCATGTACAAATGAGACAGTTTTCTGAGTCTTGCCCAATCAGAACTAATTAATTGCTTCCATTTGCAGGATTTCGAGTGAACTGTGCTTTGGTGGGAGGGGGATGACCATCCCCCCACAGTAAATGTTGATTCATCCAAGGATGCACAATGTAACCGAGCAGGAGCCAATGCAGCATCCCTCAGTACAGCTGATGTTGAACACATAAGGGAGGGTCCCACGGATCTGAGAGGCTGAATTCTCGCTGTTCCACAGGCCTGTCCCACTCGGGGCTTGCACTCATTCAGGAAGAACATAGCAAGTAATCCACGCCTTTCTGTTTAGGGGAATGCTAACAGTACCTGTCCCTCGTGTTCTTGAGTCAGCTCAGCCTCAGCAAGGCCGTATCCTTATCCCTGGGAGCTAGTTCCCAGGAGTCCCTCAACCAAATCGGAGCTGCCTTCACTCCAGAATCCCAGAAAACTGATTCTTCCACATCTATACTTTGAATGTATTTATTCTCTATTGCTGTTGGACCAAATTACCACAGACTTACTGCTGAACCCAACACAAATTTATCTTACTGCTCTAGAAGTAGAAAGTCTCAAATCGGTCTTAGGGACCAAAATCAAGGTGTCATCAGAGCAGCGTTCCTCCTGGAGATTCTAGGGGAATATCCGTTTCCTCACCTTTTCCAGCTTCTAGAGGCTGTCTGCATTTCTTGGCTAGGAGCCCCTTGAGCCACTCCATCATCACAGCCTGCAGTGTAGCATCTCCAGTCTCTCAGTCTCTCTCCTCTGCTTCTGTCACCATATCTCCTTTCCTGTCTTTGAGTCAGACTCTGCTGCCTCCCTTTTTCCCTTATAAAAACCCTAGTCATGATGTTGGCTCACCTGGATGCTCCTGGATAATCTTCCCATCTCAAGATTCTGAGTTTAATTATATCAGCAAAATCTGTTTTTCCATATAAAGTAACATATTTACAAATCCAGAGACGAGAATGTGAGCATCTTTGGTGGATCAGTTTCCTCTCTACCATACTTACTGTACAAGGTTTAGCTTACCTATTGTAGAGCCATCAAAATTTGGCTCATAGTATAGATATTGGAACAAATATTTATCATCCTCTCATCCCACCAATTTCCCTCCTGCCCAGAGACGATATACACAGTGAATCAAAGAAACGTACACTTTCTGTGAGAGAAATGCAGCAATGGCATCAGATAGCTAATGAAACCTTCTAAAATTCTAGTAATCTCATCACATATATCTACTATCTATGAGTAAAGAACCAAGAAGATTCATTGCCTAATGTAATTTTACCTTCTATGATCTCCTAAAATGTAGTGTCTCTGCTGTGTAAAGATGTAAAGGCATCTCCCTCTCGTTTGGCATCCCTTCCATGGCTTCCTGAAGTTTCATCCAAGGAAAACAAAATATTTTCTCTTGTTCTCAGGTCTGAGTAATTTCCTGAAGTACAGTATTTACAAAGTTTTTGAGTAAAGATAAGCAGGTGAAGTCGCCCACCTAAATTTCAGAAATTTTGCTTAGCTTCCTGTGCACGTAGGAACAAATAACTCACACTGGGGGTGGAAAGAAGAAGGGCGTGAAAGGAATTTAATGCCTTTTCCTTTCTATCTTAGGTGAATAACTGTAGGTAATCCTTCCCACATTTCACTCATTTCTCAGCTGCCGTCTTATGTGACTCCAGGCATAGAGCAACGTTTCACAAACCCTGAAGCAGAGGGAACAGAAAACACATTTGAAACAGATGGATAATTTTTTGGAGCAGATTTAATTGCTGTTATCTTCTGTAACTTGGGGGTTAGGAAATGTAGGGAGATGGGATTTCTGAGAAAGACCAGGGTCCAGCAGAAGGCAATCTGATATGGCCTTTTGGTCTTGCCTTGACGAATCCGTCTGGCATAGAAATTTGTGATTACTTCTGAAATTTCTTATTTTTTTTTTCCAAAGCAAACTTTTAAGCTCTCTTTCTATGGTTTTATATATCATGTCTAAAACATTTTCTCTCCAGGTGAATTGAAAGATCTTTTGAACTATATCCTCTTCTCCCATGGGAAATCAGAACTGTTATTCTTTGAGCCACTAGGAGAGGAGAAGGATGACTTTGTGGTGTGTGTTTCAAGAAAGCCATCGTGTCAGCAATGTGGAAGAAGTCGTGGTGGACATGCTCACGCTCGATTCCTGTGAAATCTGGAACTTTTCTGTGCCCCACAGTATGTTCAGAAAGCACTCCACACAGAAAAGGCCAGTTGAGGGCCAGTTCTTTGGTCTCTTTGGGTTAAGCCCTTTTCTGAAACCTCTTCTTCCTACAAATGCTCTTCCACATGCTAAAATTCTATGAGCAGGAACACCAGCCTGAATGAATTTTCAAACCAACAACAGCCAAAAGATCAGGAATGTTCACACCATAGTCTGGATTTTCAAATTTCTTTGTTCTGTTTTCTATAGGTTTAATTATTCAGTCATTCAAAAATATTGATTACTCACTGTGTGCAAGGCAGAGATCAGGAGAGAACAGGCCCTCTTTCATGGACTTGACTCAGAGGCTGAAAGATTCCTATAAACCAAGTCCTACAGCTGGACAATTGAAGTATGAACTATTTCACAGACTCCATCTCCTTTCCTCCTCACATGGAGCTACATTGAAAGCTCAGATCATCATCTGTATGTTTTAGGCTTTGTGGGCCAGTGTAATAGTCAGGGTTCTCCAGAGAAATAGAACCAATAGGATACACAGACACACACACACACAAATATGAAATATGAAGAGACTTGTTATGAGGTATTGACTCACATCATAATGGAGGCTGAGAAGTCCCACAGTCTGCCACCTGTCATCTGGGAACCCAGGAAAGCCGGTGGTGTAGTTTGAAGGCCTAACAGCCAGGGAGCCGTAGATTAACATCAGGGCCTGAAAGCCTGAGAGCCAGGAGCACCGAGGGCAGGAGACTGATGCCCCAGCTCCAGCACTCAGCCTGAGTCAATTCAACTTTCTCCATCTTTTATTCTATGCAGACCCTCAGTGGATCAGGTGATGCCCATCCTCACGGGACAGGGCCATCTGCTTCACACAGTCCACCAACTCAAATGCTAATCTCCTCTGGAAACACCTCACAGATACACCCTGAAATCACGCCTCACCAGCCATCTGGGTGTCCTGTGCCCCAGTCAGGAGGACACAAAAATTAACCATCACAGCCAGATAGCTACAGCAACAACTCAACCCTGCCATTGTAGCATGAAAATGGCTATAGACACTCAAAATTGAATGCTTATGGCCATGTCTTCATAAATCTTTATCTATGGAGATATTAAGGGTGTTCTGGGGAGCTCCTCATCTGACACCAATTTATTCATTCACTCTTCAAATATTCGGTGAGCACTTACTCTTTGGAAAGACATCATGCTAAACTGAAAGAAACTAAAGTTAACAAGATAGACATCATCTCATTCTCTAGGAATAGTGAGGACCTGTGAATTGGTCAGCTCAGGCTGTCATAAAAAAACCACAGACTGGACAGCTTAACCAACAGAAATTACTTTCTCACAAGTCTGGAGACTGGGAAGGCCAAGAGCGAGGTTTGACAGGGTGGGTTCTGGTGAGAGCTCTCTTCCTGGCTTGCAGATGGCCACCTTCTCGCTGTGTCCTCTCATGGCCTTTTCTTGCAGCTTGAGCATGGGCAGACAGAGAAACGAAACTCTTTGATGTCTTTTCTTTCAAGGGCACTAATCCTTCTATGAGGGGCCTGCTCTCATCTAAGCCTAATTATCTCCCAAAGACCCACCAGCAAACACCATCACATCAGGGGTTAGGGCTTCAACACATGAATTCACAGGGCAGCGCAAACATTCAGTCCACAACGGTCTGTAAGATGGAAAACCAGGAGAAAGAGAAAATGCAGTATAGGAGATACTGTGGTCTAGGGACACACAGCCCTGTGGGGACACGGCAGAAGTGGAACCAGCCATGGTTGGAGAGGGCAGATGGGAGAGAGCTCTCGGTCAACTGAGGGCAGCATTCCGAGATGTTTACGGCATGGGAGGCAGATCTCAGCATTTGCCCTCATATCTTCACCTTTAAAAATCTATCAAATATATTATCCTTATTTATAATGGGAATAACAACAATAATTTCCTCATGGGTCATTTTTTAATGTTAACTGAGAAAGTAAAGATTAAGCTCTGGTAGGAAACCCAAAGACAGACAAGAATTAACCAGGACGAGTGAGCTTGGGGGTTCCCCAGCTCATTTATCCAGAACTCCGTCACTGAGTTAGAAACAGCCATGAGACAGGCTCTGAAGTGAGGTTCTACCTCTCATGACAGGCCTCCAGTACATGACCACGCCCATCAAAGAGAGCAGGTACGAAGGTTGAAGAGGTCTCTCCGTTAAGCTCTCCACTTTGGGGGTCTGCTGTGACAGCTCCCCTCACTGGCTGCCCCCTTTCTGGTTCTGATGGTCACCGTGTAGATGAGGAAACAGGGACTCATTGAGGATTTAGCCCCATGGTGGAGAACATAGAATCCAGACACAAGAAAGTATATAACCAGAAGCTGTCGGATGCCAGCAGTTAAGGAGCCCATGTTCACGGAACTGGAAGTGTCTAAGTCAGGGACCACAAAACTACAAATAGCAGGATCTGCAGACGTGGAGTCCTCAAATCTCAGAGATACCAAGAGGCTGGGCACTTGGGTCCTAAGATTGTGCATCCGAGAGTGAGGATCCCGGAAGTGGAAGTTCCTCAGGGTAGGAGGGGTGGCCTAAGAAGCGAAATGGAAGGAGGGGTATTGGGAAGGAGTGGACAAAAGGAGTGAGTGGAGGGGCATTGGGGCTGCTCGGGACTGCAGTAACCTGGGAGGGACCCAGCTAGACCACTCAGTCTTCCTCTGGAGCATTCTTGGGTGGGAGTTTGAAAGACTGATAGTGAGATGAGGACAGGGCCCTGGGAATAAGTGGGTGGGAAATTGTGCGAATAAGGATGGGAAGGTTGGGGAGAAGGTGAGGGGACCTGATTGTAACTGGGTTGTGTTGGAAGAGACTGGTTTTGGGGGTTGAGGAGAAAGTGGGGGCAATGGGGAGCTGGAGAGAGACTGCATGCGGGGTAACTGCAGGCACAGAGAGGGTCAGGGGAGGATGGGAGACACCAGGAGAGGCAGAGGATGCAGGGAGATGTGCAGGAATGGGGAGCTCAGAGGGCTTGGGGCTGCGGGACGGGGGCTGCGTAGGTCTGAGGCGGTACAGCAACTGGAGGAACAGGAGGGGAGGGCGTGATAAATTGGGGAGGTCTGGGGGCCTGAGGGAAATGAGGAAAGCTGCCTGGACTGGTAGAACTCAGGATACGCTGAAGATTACGGACCCAGCAATCCGGGATGGACAGAGGTCCTATGGTTCTCAGGTGATTGGGACCACTGAGTACAAACAGGGTGGGTGACAGGGACAACTATGGGAAACTGGAATGCGTGGTTGACAAAGAAGGGAGTGAAGTATGAGGGTCCCAGAAGAATGAAAAGGAGTGAGGATTTAGAGAGGAATTAGAGTAACTTTGATATGGGGTTGAGCATGGGAGGGAGACAGGAAGGCTTGAGGGGTCTGGCTACCTGATAGGGCTCAGGGGGCCAGGTGAGGGGCAGAGAGGCTGCTGCTGGAGTGCGGATGAGGGAGAGCACGGAGAGAATGGGCAGGCTGGGCCAGTGAGACCAGGGAGAGAAGCAGCTGACGGGAATTTGAAGGAATCAGAGTGTGCCCAATGCTCTTTGGCTGCTGGGGGCAGGGGGGTTTCCGGGCTTCACGGAGGTGACTGAACTAGGGATCTTGGAACGGGAGAGAAAATGGGACAATTAGGGGACGGGCAAGGGGTTTGGATAACGTGGGGGTGGCAGACATAGTTGGACTAGGGAGATAAAGGTAGGAGAATACAGTGGTGGTTGCAGGACAGAGCGGGGAGGGAGGTGGAGAAAAGGACTGAGAAGTGGTGAGAAGAGGGGGGAGCCTGGAGGGGCGAGGTGAAGAGACCAGTCTCAGGAGTTTCTCCAAGAGAAGAGGAGGAAGGAGCAGCTGTGCCCACACCTCTCTCTCTGCCCCCTCATCCATGGGCAGATGTGCCGTGTAACGCCTTCGAGCAACTGTTGTTGGGATGATGAATCCAGCACTGACTCCTTCTTTGGAGAGAACACAGGATGGTTTTCTGATTTCAAAAGCAATGCAGGAAAAACAGAGAACATTGGAAATGTTTGAATAGCACAAAGACAAACTACATGCCAGGAATCTCACAGTGAAAATATCATGGTTGACTTGATGTGCATGTTTCTCTCTGTCTCTCGCTCTCGTCCTTTGACTTCCTGTCACCCCCACTGAAGTGGGTAACACCCGCTGGGGCACACTTGGTTCTCATCCCCTCCAGGTTGTTCTGGGGCCAAAGAGCCTGGCTTGGCGCTGGTCCAGGAGGCTTCTGCTCATGCCGACTACCACTCACTCAGAAGCCACCACTGGGAGGGTGGAACCCTATGAGTGAGGTCAGTGTTCACCAGCTCCAGGCACTCCTCTGACGGCATCATGATTTCTGCTACACATGATGTCCTCTGTCAGTTACATTATCTTTACCCTGACTCTCAGGTTTTTTCACTTAGCATCATCCTAAGCAATCACCGATTTTCTTCTTCAATCCTTTAAATAAGTCCAAGTTTATAAATATTGAAAAAAGTTCCATCTATATATCAACTAACATCTCAAGGATTATATCTTGGACAGAAGATTTTAAGGGTGCTCGTTTCTTTCATAGCACTTGCCTCCGTTTGTGCTGAGCTCCACTCCTTTGTGCAATTGCTAACTCACACATGTCTCTCTCACCACATTTCTGCTCTAAGGTGTTAGAACAGTGTGTGTTTTGCCTTCCCATTGGGTATCGAAGGCCAAGCACATAGCACAGGGCCAGACTCATGGGAAGGGATCTATCACTGTTTGCTAAGTGACAAAATGGATTATTTACACATCAAACAACTCTGTAAGCAAAGTAGCTTTTACACCCACTTTAGGGTGAAGAAAGTGAGGCTTAAGGATGGGCACTAGTTTGTCCATGTTCATGCAGCCAGCAAGTAGCTGAGCCAGGATGTGACCCCATTGTAGAGAGACTGCAGATAAACACAAATGCTCAAAAATGCTGCTACCCAGAGATAATGCCTGAAAGGGGGTTGACAGGAAATGAACTTGGACAGTCTGTGTGGAGTGGTACTGGAAGCAATCTGTATGTTGGGAAAGGAGGAGTTTGGGGTTTATGCCATCTGCCTTACAAAGCGATCTGGAGCTTTCAGACAAGAAAATGATTTATCCTTCTGAGGATTGTTGTCTTTACGGAGAGAGACGAGTAAAATAAAGAGACTGGAAAATGGTAAAATGTGTTTCTGTCCCCACACCCAGAGATGACGCCATCCTCTAGGGTGAGAATCAGAAAAGTCAGGGTTTGAGCGTGACCAGCCATAGGCAGAACTAATTAGCCACCTACATGGCTTTCTTTCTTTCTTTTTAATAAATTAAGATTTAATGTTTTTACTCATCACTGCACATGATTTATATAAAACATTTCTTGTTGTAAATCATTTAAACACCCCAGAAATCTACAAATTGAAAGTTTCTCCTCACATCCCGTTTCTGACCCATCTCTCCCTCAAGACACACACAGTCATTCTTTCTACAGGCCTGTCCTGTTTACAGTTTATGTCTGTCCTTCCAGTCATGTTTCTCTACATATTTGTAAATCTCCGTGCATGCTATAGAAATGGGTTCATACTGCGTGTAGGATTGGGGAATTCCCTAGTATGGCTGTACCATGTTTACCTATCTCCTATCAATGCACATTTGGGTTGCATCCCAGCCGTGAACATTCTGAATATAGAAGCTGCAAATCTGACATTTTGATGGACCTCTGGGTCAGGGACTAATGTTCAGGATGTGGTGCTCATAATAGAAGGGGATGAGGCCTGTCTCTGAGATCCTGCACCTGCTACACCAGAGGTCAGCAAGCCTTCTGTAAGGGCCCAGACAGGAAATATTTTCAGCTTTGTGAGCCATGCAGTCTCTGTCACAATGTCAACTCTGTGGTTGTAGCAAAAAAGCAGCCACGGACAGTAGACAAACAGCTGGGCGTGGCTGGGTGCCAGTAAAACTTTATTGACAAACATAGGCAGCCAGTCCATGAGCTGTAGTCAGTTGAGGAAAAGAATAATCTTTTCAATAAATGATGATAGGACAGCTGGATATCCATATGCACAAGAATGTGGACCTCATGCCTTATTAAAAATCTCACACCATTTAGAAAAATTAATTCTAGATGGATCATATAGCTGAGTGTAATGACTAAGATGATAAAGGTCTTGGAAGAAAACATATGTGTAAATCGTTGTGACCTTGGCTAGGCAATTCTTTTTTAGAGATGACACCCAATTAATCACGCCTTTCTGTCAGGAAATGCTGACGGTGCCTGGCCCTCCCCATTTTGACTCAGCTCGGCCTCAGCAAGGCCTTACCCTCATCCCCAGGAATATAAGCTTGGAGATGTCCCTTGCTTCCCCAGCTTTGCACAGAATCAATGGCCTCTATTCTAGACAAAGAATGCTTTGGGTCAGTCCATGGAGAAGGTGAGGATGGGAACACTACTGGGCGGACCTGGGCAGAAAAGTACCTCGCACTTCACAAGTGTTATAGATGACCATTTGTTTTTGTTCTTCCACTAGAGGGTAAGAGCTGAGAAAACATAAATCTTCTGTTTGTTGTTTTTAGTTCCCAAGGCCCAGCACAGAGCCAGGTGCACAGAATGTCCTCCGCACTGTTGGTTGAATGAAACTAGGGATCTTCATGAAACATCATGATCTTTTTGAAACCCACATTATGAAGTCACTACCATATTCAGTTCAAGTTCAAATACCATTCTGGACCCAAAGAGGATTTCTCTTTAGAGGCTCATGGACAGTAAGATCCAAGATGGTCACTATTCAGTCAGAAGCATCCATGGAGTGGAGATGAAAACGCTCTTGGTTTTCTTGCTCCAGGTGCATCAGGAGCCTCACTTTTACTCCTCTCCAGGATTCTGAAATTTAAAGCACAGCTCAGCTCTTCATCTTGGGATGCACGTGGTGTCTGGGAATCCTGCAGGTGGGACCAGCTGCCCACATCATGGCCTACCTCTTCACCATCATCAGCCTGCAGGGCGTCTTCATTTTCCTGGTGCACTGCCTCCTCAGCCAGGAGGTACCACTGTGTGACACCCACTCAGGACTCTTCCCATCTTACTCCTCCCAGTGAGCTAACCCAGAGTCTGCTTTGCCTCTGCAGGTCCAGGAGCAGTACAGGAAATGGTTCGCAAGGGTCAGGAAAACCAAAACTGAGTCTGAGAAGTACACACTCTCCAGCAGGGCCGTGTCTGATGCCTCCAAACACAGTGTGGTAAGGGCATGCATAGCTCCCAGAGCACTTCACTAACAGATCTGCTTGAGCAGCACATGCCTACCACACCGGGCAACCTGGGTATATAGGAGGTGATGCCCCAGAATGACTCACACTTAGTTTACTCCTGTACTCATTCAGGCACTTCCCTGTCATGAGAGGCGTTCTTCCTGTACTTGTGTCTACTGTCTTTCTATGCTCATCTTTACGCTTGCCCATGGAGGTCCCATTCCCCACATGTGTGGAGCACCTGTTTGGTGTCACATGGTCCATGTGCTTTTTAATTTTCCTTGGTGAGAAGATAGAAAACACTTACTCACAATCAAAGATGCTATAGTAAGCTCCATAAGCAGGAACTAATGCTCTGAAGCAGTGATGCACGAGGCACTCAGAGTCACAGCAGCATCCTTTATCCCAAGTCATTCCATGCCACCCTCTATATAAAATATAAATACATGGTATATACAGTCATAAGGGGAAAGTGAAATAAGCATTAACTTGGATTTGAGACTTTCCTTAAAAGTCTGCAATAGTACCTGGTATTTTCAAAACACACAGACAACGCAAAACCAGGGAGGAGAATCTCAGAAGCAGAGGAGAGATTCCAGCGTGGTGAATCACACCAAGCATTTGTGTTTTCAGTTACAAACCCTCTTCTCACATTTTTGTTCACATGTTCTTCACATCAGCACTTGGAGGTGAGTTTTACTATGCTCCCATATGATGGGTGAAGAAAGTGAGACTCATGGGGTCTGCATAAATTGTGGAAAGATTTGAGCCAATTTGTTCTTTCTCTCAACTTCTATGAGCCCCCACCCTGCCCGGCAAGGCCTCTATATTTCTCTCATCTACCTGCTGGTCCACCCTCTGCAACTGCCCCTTCCTGAATACTCCACTCCTCAAATTTCTCATCTTTCTAACTCTTCCCTCTTCCCAGCACATGTTCCTACCAACTTCTTCACAGGGAAAATCAACTCAGCAGGATGCAACAAGGTCAACTGTGTGCTCTCAAAAACACCAGGCATTTAAACTCTGGTTCATTCTCTCCTCATTCCTTCTTGTCCCCACAGATAGACAAAATGTGCTTCCTACTTTTTGAGGCTAATCCCTCTGCCTGTATTTGGTTGCTGACGCTTGATTTCTCAATAACTTTACATCATTGCTCATACATTATGTCTCGGGTCCTTGCACGGTCTCCCTTCTCAACAGCTTCCTTTTAACCTTGACTGCAACATTCTAATCTCTCTCTTATTAAAAATTATTGTTATACACTTGATCCCTCCCTCTTTTTCCTCTATACACTCAAAACTGCCGTTTGCCTCCTTTCTGGAACCAAAAAATCTCTCTCTTAAGCCTCCAATGAGCTTCATATCACTGGATGGAATAAATATCTTTTGGTCCTCTCAGCAGTACTGGATGCTGTGGTTACTGCCTCCATCATGAAACTTCTCTTTGTCTCTGGCTTCTATGTCTCAACACTCCCTGGAATTCTTCCCCTCTCTCTAGCTGAGCTTTATTCATCGTCTTTACATTTCATCTACCCTACCTGGCTTGGGTCTAGAAACACTTCTATTCTCATATTAACCTACCTCGGACAATCTTGTCCACAGGGACTCAGTGAACCACGCAGGAAATGATGGTCAAATATATTTCTCTAGCCCTGAAGGACCTACGAGCCCCAGACCACTACCTCCAGTTGCCTATTTGACATCCCTA